>NC_056745.1:349763805-349953805 GCF_019279795.1 Protopterus annectens | reverse complement strand
CTCTTGGACACTATGTTGAACTTTGCACCTTACCCTCATGGTAGTGTGATTTCAGAGTCAGTATACTTAGTTGTGGGGGCAAGGGGTGCAGCCCCACCCACATATAATGGATTGGGGGTAAAGCCACCCATATAGGTTGCTTTGGTTTTACTGTTTTTATCAGGCTGGCCAAGTAGTATCTTACCTGGAGTATAAAGTTGGTGTTCCAGTACGTCGGTGTTATGGGATTGTCACCTTTTTTGCCTCAGAAATATGAAAGTTGGGATATAGATAGATAGATACATAGATAGATAGATAGATAGATAGATAGATAGATAGATAGATAGATAGACAGATAGATAAATGCTACATATAGTAAGACAGCTACTCTGGATGCGCATGTGTGCATGCTAGAATGGTGAGAGAACACAACATTCAGGTTAGAGGTGCAATGCACAAGGTATGGTGCATGATATCACACCTATTTCTCATTTTACTTTTTGAATGTGTTGGTGCCTCCTACAGACTAGCTCCTCCCATGACTGCCTATCCTCTTGTAGGCACTACTCCATGTACTTCATAGCAGTACTGGTTATTCTGCTACATTTGAGGTTTCCGCACACCCGATGAAAACACGTCGCATAATTTGGCTCAATGGCAGAGGGTGATAAAGCCCTAAATATGATATAGAATGAGAGATTTCATGTAGTGCCTCAGATGCTGGAAGAAGTGAATGGGTAAGGTGCAGTAAGTGCTAATGCTGCTTTGGCCATCCTTTGGGTAAGGGTTGTGTGATCACTGTAGTAAAGGTGCCAAGCACATGCAGGCACCTGGTATGCAACTTAAGAAAAGGAACAGTAGCATTCTTGTGATTGCAGACCCCATTGTGTATCTTGCCTGAAATTTCTGGGTTCAGTTATCCTAGAAACAACCAGGCTTTAAGAACGGTGTTAGTTTATCAAATTTAAGAGAGACACCAAGTATTACCAGCTGTAATAAACAACAACTGGACTTAAATAGTCACAAGATTATTGACCTATTTATAACCTTACCTTTGTCGATTGAGTGAAACAAAAAGTGGTTGTGGAAAAATTTGAATCATTTGCATTTTACTGTCTTAGGTCCTTAAAAATACATCTCAGAAATGACACATTATTTAGATGTATTTTACATAGCCATTTGGCTTGGCTTCTTGGAGCAGTGAGTTGATTAAGTTGCCAATCCCTCAACTACATGGGTAGAGATTTAATTAACTTATTTATTGCATCATTTATTGTTTAAATAAGTTCAAAAACTGTTGGTTTAATTAATAAAAGCTGTTGTACTGTCTTATTCACTGATTACTTCTGCATTCTTAGTTGTTTTTGAGAAAACAGTAGTTAGTTGTCTTATATGGCTCATTACCACTACATTGCCTTAGTTTTATTTTTGTTACATTGACTGTGATTGTTTGCTCTGATAAACTTGATATGTCCTTGCATATACTGTGATCCTTATGAAAAGGCTGAGATACCAATTAATTGGTTATTCAGAGTTCCTTGTACTAAATTGCTGTGACCTGCTTACCTCTGTGCTATACTTGACGGGCATCATGCAGAAGATGGGAACTGTGTACTGCATAAGTACAGGTCCTTTGAGAAAACTCTGGCTATAGCATCTTGTGTCTCTTTTCTACATATGCCTCTTGACTTGACTGCTAACCAGTTCCATTAACATCAGGGAAGGGGTTCAGTCAAACTTCAAATCACCTCATGCTGCTTTGTTGACAACTAAAGCGTCTGCAAAAAATTATTGTGACAAGTATGAAATGAGACAGTACTGATAAAAGTAGTGAATGACCTTTTAGTTAGTAGTGATCAACAATGTCCTTATCTTTTTTTACCTTGACTTCTCCATTGTGCTTGCTGCTTTGGATAATGGCATCTTACTGAAGAGCATCCAGGCATCACACGCCATGCACGCATGCATGCACACGCAAGCACACACACACACACACACACACACACACACACACACACACACACACACACACACACACACACACACACACACACACACACACACACACACACACACACACACACACACACACACACACACACACACACACACACACACACACACGCGTGCATGCACATGCACATGCACGCACACACACACAAAAAATAATGTCTGGGGTTATATATCAAGTCCCTGATCACTGAGCGAGATCCATTGAAATGAGACTCACTCATCAATCCCTATGATGAGGAGCTGGCTTTGCCCCTTGCAGGACCCATGTTAAAACCCATACCTGAATATCAGTAAGTTGTGCTTCTCTGGTCATGCTTGATGACACAGGACTAAATGAATCCTTGCTTACCCATGCACATCTCTCACGCTCTCTTTTTCTATATCTGTCTCCGTTGCCACTCATTTCAATAAATTCATCACAGAATCCATTCTCGCTCTAGCTAAGTCACTAAAATGTCAATCCTCTAACCTTCCACCCATAAACCTTACTAACAATGGTTTTACTCTACATCCTGTCTGTACTAACTCTATCAAAAAACTCCTTATGAAACTTAAAGCTACCACCCTTGCCACTGATCTCCCTGCTGAATTTCTGAAAATAGCAGCTGATGCTTTTGCATATCCAGTATCTATTCTTATCAACCATTCAATCTCTGAAAACCTAGTCCCTGATATATGGAAAACCTCCTATATCATTCCTCTCCCCAAAGGGGGTAACTCAAAGGAGTTAACTATCAGCCAATAGCAATACTCTCACCACTGTCCAAAATAATGGAGGGGTGAAGACACACACAACTTTTGAATCACTTTAACACACATAACCTCCTCACAAGCACTCAACATGGATTTAGGCCCTATCACAGTACTACAACAGCCCTCATGTCATTTTCTCAAACAGTAAACAACCACCGAAACACGGGTAACTATGTTTCTGCTAACTTTTTGGATCTCTCAAAAGCATTTGATATGGTTAACCATAACAAACTTATTAATACCCTCTCAGAACTTAATCTTAGTAAATCCACCACCAGATGGTTTCAAAGCGACTTGTCAGGTAGGCAACAAGCAGTTCTGTGGAGACAGGAAAGCTCTCCTCTATTGCCAGTCACACTGGGTATTCCTCAGGGCTCTATCCTGGGCCCTATACTATTCTCCATAGTCTCAAATAATCTCCACATTTCTCTACATGCCTCAGTCATCCAATATGCCTAAGTCATCCAATATGCTGATGACTCTACACTAATCTGCACCTCTCCCTCCCTCAATAAACTCCACTTCACTAACACAGGCCTCTACTGTCCATAGAATAGCTTACTAAAGATCAGATAATACTAAACCCCAACAAAACCAACTTCTTATATTCCACCCTACTAACCACTCCACTTATTTACCCACTTTTTCTGTCACCTCTAACAATAATACAACTGCCTCTCCAACTACTCACACCAAACTCCTAGGAGTTGAAATCAATTGCTATTTGAAATTTGATGTTCACATTTCACTCACAGTAAAGAAAGTTCATAAAGGGCTGGGGGCACTATATAGGAATAAACAATTCCTCACTACTCCATCAGGGCTAAAATAGCCCAAACACATCTCATCTCTACACTTCTTTATGCCTCCCCTATTCTCACCAATCTCAGCAAATCAAACTTATTTAAACTTGAGGCCTGCTACAACAAAAGTGCGAGGTTTGCCAGCAACAGTCCACATCTTACACACCACTGCTCTCCCATAAAACAACTCAACTGGCTTGAACTTCCCATCTTATACTTTATAACCTGCTTATACTAACATATAAGATTCTCTACTACCCAGATAAATCTCTTGCATTACAAAACCTAATACATCCTTACTTCAGTACTAGAGTTCTACACTCTAACAACAAACTACTTAAAATCACTAAAGCAAAGAATTCAGCAGGAGCCTCTCTATATTCAAACTTTATAGCCAAAAAATGGAACACTCTGCCTACTAATATCTTTACCACTATATCTCTTGTCCTGTTTAAGAAGTCTCTGAAAACATACCTTCAAACTAACTGGATCTGTAACTGACTCCCCAGGCTAGTATAACTCCATCTTCTGTTAACATCTGTTCCCTCTGGCAATGAAAATATGATAGTATCCTAGCTTAATTTGATGTAATTGTTTTTATTATTCTGTTGACACCCTAATTTTATATCATGTAATCTGTATACTGCATCTTAGCACTATTTGATGTAAGGGTTTTTTCTGTTGCCATTCTAGTTTTATTTGATGTAATCTATATGTCATATCTCTGTAACTGTGTACATGGACACTATTATACATGTTAAATGCGGAGCTTTTTCTCCCTGGGCCTCTGCTGAAAAAGGATTCGTTTACTCTCCCGGTAACCAAAAGTAAAAAAAAAAAATATATATATATATATATATATATATATATATATATATATATATATATATATATAAAACTTTCTTGACCTAAAAATCAGCCAAGCACGGCTAAAAAAATTGAAGTATGGGCTGCATACTCCACCCTCCAGGACTAGATGCTTTAATGTGCATTGCAGAGTCTTTTTAAACAGTCTTTTTATCCAGTATTGGTCTGAGCAAAAATCATGAGGAAGGAAAGAAATTCAGACATTTTTTTTATTTTAATGGAAAATAAGTTGTGTCTAAGGTGTAATGCTCAAAGCTGACAAAAATAGTAGTTAAGAATAAACTAAGAAGACAAACACTTAACAATGATCATATCAGGGGAATAGTACTTGCTCCCTATCTTCCTCAAAAAATACTCACCTTCTGTGTATATACCACTCTGGTGTTAGAGTCCGATGAAAATTAATGCATACATGTCCACAGTCATACATTTCAAGCTGCTGCCACACATAAATGCAGCATTCTCCCACCCCCAAAAGATACCCATCATCTGTGTTCCCCTTTGATATCAGACTGGGACAAATCAGAAAAAAAAATATGTAGATTATAACGTATTTCAAGATGTTGTTGCCAGGCAGACATAAGGAGCATGCTTCCTTATTTTCCCCTAAAAGATACACCTATATATGTACCTGATGTTTGGTTGTGAGGAAAGTAAAAAAATAATGAACACAGTACTGTTTACAAATTGTTACTCCCAGACACTACACTGCTCCTATACAAACTATAGTAACCCTCTGTGCTCAATACTGAAGTTTGTGAGGAAAGCTAAAGAGATATTGACTATACTGTCCCTAGCCTAACACATGATACTATCACCTATGCAAGCTTCTGAGGGTGACAAGTTTGGAGATACAAGGTACAAGGTTTGATTCTCACCTTTGGAAGGAAAATTGGCAAGGCCTAAAATAACACATAAGAACAACTGCCCTAGTACTAACCCTTGAAACTATGTAATGACATTATCCTCACTATAGCAACCTTTTGTGTCCACCTCTGAGCAGGGCCACTTTTAGAGCAGATGGGGTTCAGGACTGAGATCACCACAACACTTGGGTCAAAATCTACATGTACAATCTTGCAGATGCTGGGGCCTGAAGCTCTGAAATTTTGGATGCATGCTCCATTTTTTCTTTTTATGAATTTTTTTTTTGAGAGATGACTGTTTAAACTGAGCAAATGACAAGAGAGTCAGTTATTTTTATGGACACAAATCTCCAAACCCCCACTAAGAATTATGCTCACTTCTGTGCACAATTCAGACATATTTTTGTGATAAAAGAGTATAGCCATGTAACATATTTCACCTTTGCTCCAAGCAAGGAGTTGCAGTACATTAAAATATTACAAATAACATCACACTACAGATCACAGAACCAGAATAATGAGCAAAGAAAAGCAGGTTATAATTTTTCTGTGAAGGCTTTCCAACATTTACAGGTAACTTTGTCTACCTGTATCTCAGATAATATATATATATATATATATATATATATATATATATATATATATATATATATATATATATATATATATGTCTATATATATATATATATATATGTGTGTGTGTGTGTGTGTGTGTGTGTGTGTGTGCATGTGTATATATATATATATATATATATATATATATATATATATATATGTGTGTCTGTGTGTCTGTGTGTGTGTGTGTGTGTGTGTGTGTGTGTGTGTGTGTGTGTGTGTGTGTGTGTGTGTGTGTGTGTGTATATATTGATGCATGTATATATATATTTGTATATATATATATATATATATATATATATATATATATAATTTCTGAATTATGTTAACTGCAGGTTTGGTCAACATTTGTTTAGTCAACAAATTTTGGTCAGTAGCACACGTTTGACAGGTGTGCAAGACTGCACAGTTCCTAGAGTATGAAATATGCCCATTCCTCACCATATACATATATGCATAGATACATGGGTCTATGTGAAAGCACTTGCTTCAGAAAGTGTATTCATTATAAATAAATATAAATGAATAACAACAGTAGCTTTTGGGCACACCTTTGACCAAATGCTAGTGTAATTATTTATTTCTGTAGGATCATACGATCTTAGGAAATACAAGCAATTAAGTCACATGACCAGTTATACCCCTGCCCACTTTCTGGCTGTACCCCCTTCTCAAGAAAGGTAAAGCAGGTCACTCCTGGAGTAAATCATTGACTACAAGTCACATGACCAAAGTTTAATGAGGGGCTCAGCATCTGTGGGAGCAGACATGGGAGAGAGGAATAATGAAGCAGTTGAGGTTATTGGCCTCTCTTCAGTGGGAGGGGTGGGGCATGTTCAGTGCCCAGTGTGCTGAATCCCCAGCATAGGCCAGGGGTCACTTAGACATTCTAGTCTACAAGAGATAATGGGGCCATTTGTTCATGTCAAACATGGAGGCATAGATGTGTATTGCAAAGCTCATTGCACAATAACTTCTTGTACTTTAACAAACGTGCAGTGGAGTGACAGGGCATAATCAGAAAACATATATACTATATACATTAACACTGAATAAATATTAGTGAGGCTAATTTATCTTGGCTCGAATTTTTTCTATGCACCTAGAATATTTTATTTTACAGGTGTTTGACCTGGTTCCAAAATAATGAGGAGTCCTTCATCTCTAAATCCTTCCCATTCAGCTGAGCAAAGAAGAACAGAATAATAGTAGTGGGATTATTGCAAAAAACAGCCAGTCTGCTAAGGCAGTTTACTGCTGTTCTCATGGTATGAAAAGTTGAAGAGTTTTTCTCTGCAATTGTAATCTAAGTTGCAGCAAATGGGCAGTCCATGAAATTAAGTGTTAATCTTAAAATGTAAATGATTATGAAGGATTGGTAGAAATAAATTAAATCATTTACTAAAAGTTCTCTAATTCTAACTACGTAGAAAAAAACAGTATTCTGAAGTTGCCTTTCAGGCTTTTGATCATTCCTACACAAACAAAACCTAGCTGCTGACATCAGAAGAGCATCTCAACAGGTGAAAACGGGCAGGGGCAGTATGAAGACATAATCATGAAGAATAAAGAAAGAAAATGCCAGTCAAGTGTGACACCTTATAACAAAAGTCATGTGACGGGGTAACTGATATTCTGACAATTACAAGAACTTCAGGAAAAGGGATAGCACCTAAAGTCTGTATGCAGTTTTATGCTGTCTTTACTGTTTTGTGTAGATTTCATGCTTAATGAATCATGCATTTTTCTTTAGGCCAATGGCGCACCCTAGGCAGGCATCCTAGAAATACTCTGGGGACCACATCAAAAGAAATCATCAGGTGCTGTTTTTTTCACAACAGGGGAAAAAGGGAACTGTGCATCTTATAGTAGTAGTTTATTTAGCTTTTTGGGTGTATCTCTTTTTGTTGCAGATCATATACTCAGGATGAAGCCATCCAGTCTGTTACAATATGAAGTACTGAGTGAATTGGGTGGGGAAATGCCAGGCCATCAGCAATGGGAGACTGTTTCCAGTAGATAAAGGCAGTAGCAATAGGCATAGTAAAGAAAGATAGTTGACATTAGAATAAGTCAGAGGGTACATGAAATCTGGCACACAGAAATAATTATTGATAATACAGATCACTGCAGAGTAACTCCCTCCGATATAGGACAGACAGCTCTGAAATGGGAGAGTCTTGTCATAGATACTATGGCGAATGCTTGCTGGGTTTAAGAAGAAGGAAAGGTATGAAGGCATAAACTATTAGCTTGTCTCGCTGAAGCTTAGGCTTACAGGCAGTGGAAATGATCAGTGATTGCGGTTTTCTATTCTTCTTGCTATTCAGAATATCCCGCTTGTTATTTACAAAATAGAGCTCCTTTAAATGTCGCCAGCATGGCGTAGGGTAAGTAGGATGACATCAAATGTCGTGTGGATATTAAAATACGTCTGCCAAAAAGAGGCTTTTCCAACTCAGATGACAGAGAATTTTGTTGTAATATAAAAGCTGAAGAGTTAAGGCAAAGCAGATAAATGGAAGGATGGGAGTGCATGTCAGGCAAAGCAAGGAATCAAGGTTAGGTATGTGTTACAACTGTAAGGTTGTAAGGCAGTGGTATCAGCAACTCACCTATTTGCCCTGGTTTGGCAAGCATCATAGGATTAGTGTGAGAAGCAGTTAGCATTTCACAGGAAAACACATGTCACTGGTCTTAAACATCATTGCAGGATGTAGCTGTCCTTCTCTAGGTTAACCTGGGTGAGGCACTCTGCTAATTTTGGCACAAGTGACAAACTTTTCAGTGACTGGGTACCAGTAGGTAGGACTAGACAGTGAAATTAGATCATTTTAGGTGAGATCTGAGCCACTGATAAAATATAAGCTTCCTTGAATTGAAAACATGGATAAACATTTGAATGTTGAATGTCTAAACAAATCACGACAGTTCTGTAGTGCTTAGTTAAATTACTATTAGATAAAGTGTTCAAAGTAATCAAACAGCTGCTAAAGATAAAGGGGTAACGCAACATTATATATAAAATATCATGAATAATAGTGGAACATCTTGTGTCCAAGGCTGACATGTAAGACTCTTCATAATATAATTTCTGGTGGTATACAGCAGGAGGTGAAAATGCAAAGTTCATATCAAATAATGAATCTATCATATACCCTCTACTGGATGGCATAGTGGTAGAGTTGTTAGCATTGCTGTTTCCAAGTCTTTAGTTCTCCAGTTTGTTTCTCATCTGGTATGTCATCAGTGAGGAGTCTACCCATCCTCCTTGTGATCATGTGGCTTTATGCATGGTGATCTGATATCTTCATACATTCCAAAGATATGCGGAAGGTGATTTGTCACTCTTCCAAATTCCAGGTAAGTGTGAAAGGATGTGGAAGTATCTCCGTGTGTGTCTGCATGCATGTGTGCATGTGAGTGCGTGTGTGTGTGTGTGTGTGTGTGTGTGTGTGTGTGTGTGTGTGTGTGTGTGTGTGTGTGTGTGTGTGTGTGTGTGTGTGTGTGTGTGTGTGTGTGTATGTGCGCACTTGCATTCATGTGTGTGTGTGTGTGTGTGTCTGTGTGTGTGTGTGTGTGTGTGTGTGTGTGTAAGTGTATGTGTGATTGTGTGTGTGTGTATGTGTGCATGCACATTCATATGTGTGTGTGTATGTGTGTGTGTGTGTGTGTGTGTGCACGCACATTCATGTGTGTGTGTGTTTGTGCACACACATCCATGTGTGTGTATGTGTGTGTGCACACACATTCATGTGTGTGTATGTGTGTGCATGCATGTGCACGCACATTCATGTGTGTGTGTGCGTGCACGCACTTGCATCCATGTGTTTGTGTGTGTGTGCATGCACTTGCATTCATGTGTGTGTGTGTGTGTGTGCATGCACTTGCATTTGTGTGTGTGTGTGTGTGTGTGTGTGTGTGTGTATGTACTTGCATTCATGTGTTTGTGTGTGCACACATACTTGCATTCATGTGTTTGTGTGTTTGTGTGTGTGTGTGTGTGTGTGTGTGTGTGTGTGTGTGTGTGTGTGTGCACATTCATGTGTGTGTGTGTGTGTGTGTGTGTGTGTTCATCTGTATACATCTGTGTGTTTGTACATTTATGTGTCTGTGCGTATCTGTCAGTATCTGTGTTGCTTTCCAAGACCTTGTTGAGTGCAGACTGAAGGAAGTTCCATCTGGTTGAGTTCGGCTCACTGATGTTGAACTCCTTGATTTCTGTCTCTATGAGAAATTACTGCTGGTGCAGGTTCTAAGTATGCCCGAGCACTGATTCCTTATTTTTGTGACATTTTCTTTTTCTTAGTATTTCCAAGAAAGTTAATTTCAGTCTTTGTGGTGAGATGAAATTTCTGCACTCATATTTAATTTTTTCAGTGGTTTAAGTTCCCTTCCTCTTGAAACTGGAAAATTAATTAATTGCTGACTTATAGCTTAAAGACACATACTGAAAGCTTGTTTTAATCTTGTTAGATTTCAGCAGTACACTGCTAGTGAACTCTGACTTACAAGAATAATTTTCTCTGAATTCACTCTGTCCAGGTAATAGTAAATTTCCCATGATGTGCAGTTTTAAAGTTGAGTGCATGTTGTTTTTCCCTTTTCCCCACACTATTTGAAACAATTATATTTTCTGCTGATGGTCATTTGGTGTTTTGAATAAATATGTCTGCTATTATGAAATTTGGTAAAACCTGTTTTGATTACTTGATAGCACTTTGTTTCACAAATAGTCTGTGCAGTGTACTATATTTACATTTCACTTTGTTTCCTTATGTACCGAAGGAAAGGCAGCTTAAAAGTAGCTGACTGCATGTGTAGCCATTGTATTAGAAGCTATGAAAGCTAAACACTGAGGGAGCAGTGATGACTAAGGTTATGACTTTATTTTATTTTTATTTTACATTTGTTAACTGGGAAAGTCCACTGCACACATTTTCAGTGGATACCCGAGGATAAAAGCTCCACATTTAAAATAACAAACAAACAATACGAATGAATGTGGTAAGAAATAAGCAGTATCGATATGGCAAATCAAGTACACCGTTCAAAAACAATTATGGACATTTGCATAAAAGGACATAAGTTAAGTAGATATGACAGCAAGAGCGATGTGGACACAGCTACAACATGATTATAACAAGTAATCAAGCAATAGGCAAGATACTTCTGAGTTTACTTAGGCAGTAGGCATAACTTGCCATGAAAAGAGCTGTTTACCATCATGAAACAAAATGGTGGACAGTGAGGAGGAAGCCTAAGAGCTAGCCTGGACCATTACAGGATCAGAGCCAGGCTGACTAGAGGGGAGTTATTAGTGAGTTTTTAAACTGTGGTAAGGATGTGATGAAAGATATGTGTGTAGGTAGTGAGTTTCATATTTTGAATTCGAAATTGGAGAAGAGTGACTCCCCTGCAGTGTTGTGGGGTTTGGCTCCCTCGAGAAGGTATTTATTGTTAGAGTGGAGCGTCCAGTTGTTGGAGTATGGTTTTATTAGGTTTTGCAGTGATGGGGTTTTATCAGGATAGTGCAGAATCTTATAAGCTATCATGAGTTGATTGTATTTTAAGAGTTGGGGGAATTCTAGTCAGTCAAGCTGCTTTAAGGCAGTTCAGTGGTGAGTTTTACATGAGGATCCTGAGGCAAACCTGGTGATTTGCTTGTAGCAGGATTCTAGAGCTTCTAGGACTAGTTAATATGCTGCTTCCTAAAGTACAGGGTTTGATGCCTTCAACATTAATTTGCCTGCTCTGTGACCTTGAGCAACTTACTTAACCAAACAGTGTTTTGGGGAAATAGTATTAGGCTCCTCGTTTATCTCCAGGACCACATGCCTAGTAATTCGCTATGAATTTTGAGCTAGTGTGAGTTTCACTTCATAACGATGTTTAGACTGCTGCTTCTATACCGTATAATTCCCTACACCTTTGAATTTTGAGTGTATTCTCAAACTATCAGCAGGTCCCTACTGCACCTATTGGCTATCACTCTACGGGGGTCCTGATTCTATTTGTACATACCACCTGCTGTTAAACAGTACCGGGGTTCAGAAAAGCTGCTTAGCATTATATAGACATGGCAATACCTGCATGTTCTTGTTTTCCAAATAAATACATAAATAAATAAATGGATGGATAAATAAGTAAATAAATAAATAAAATAAAATACATTGTTGGACAATTTGAAGTGGAATTTTAAAGTCACGCAACTGGAGACATCCCTGATTTTGGTTTTAATTATGTGATTTGTATTTTTGAAGTAGCTTCTTGTGAATGCAACATTTCACACCTAATGAGGTCTACTTCCTTTTAGTTACAAATGTTGGGTGGAAGTAAGTAAGGCTATAATGACTAGAATAGTGGAAAAATAATGAGTCAGCTTAGACATGCATGACAAAGAAAGGAATTAATTTATGATTGAATTTATGGTGTGGCAGTAATAGTTGGCATAAAAAGTAAGCCATGTCTGGAAATACATTTTTATGCTTTCATTAGTACAACCTAGCCTAGTAAAGTTCATAAAAACAATGCATCTATTGTATTATTTCTGTTGAATTCAGACATAAAAGAATAACACATTGAATTAACACAAGAGTCAGCATGATTTCTAATAATATTCTCCCATCACCTGCTTTTTTAACTATTTGATTCTAAGATATTACATAAATAGGGTCAGAGTTTGTGCTTATTTATATATGATTTGCTGTCCATTGATATCCTGAGGGCCAGCTGGAAAACACAAAGCAGGAAACGTGGCAACAGAACAGCTGGAAATAAATGTGCTGCACAAACACATTACAACTACACCTGGACATACTGGGTGGGCCAAGTATCTGCCAGTGAGCTGTTTGCATCAACTTTCCAACAGATGCTCTGTGGTAACTAAACAATTCCGAGTTTATTTTTGAAATGTTTAGTTTCTATATTCAGCTAGCATGACAAAGAAATAAAATGTTACCAGTTAAATGAAGGAGAATCATATTCATTAAGCAGAGGTATGTAGAGGTTAGTCAAAATAGTATATAAGGAAAGACGTTATTGGATAATGAACACTAAAACAATAACTTTTTAAAAATATTTTCTATTTACTCTTAGATTTGTTAATTGCATTCAATATTTTTCTACCACATGTAAGATAATTGTGTTTAAAGGTGTGTTCTAAATGACAGCACTGTTGTAAATGGCATTACTTAAAAATAATGAGAATGTAGCATTATGTGTAAGTGACCAAACAGAAACAGGTAGCAGTAACAAAATAACGAAAGCACTAGTGTTACAACCTGAAAACTCAGTTTCTATAATTCATATCTACATTTATGGTGGTCGGATACCAAAGGAAGATAGATATTGGGGCTTTGACAAGTAAGGAAGTCACAATCTGCCAAATGACAGGACCATTTAGAAATAAATCAGTTCACTGCATTATACAACTGATACTATACTCTTGTCAGATTGGTCAGTCTGAGGAAAGTAATAAACCTGATCTGTTTTACAGGAAGCTAGCAGAGCTGCTAGTGTTGCTGCCTTATAGGCCTTGACTCTCCCAGTGGGGCAAAGATGGACAACAACAGACCCACTAGTTTATCTGCATAGCTGTCAGAAAGTACTGCAAAAATAGTAAATGATGCAACAACATCCCTTGTAGTTTCAACAGATAAAATGGATTTGTGTTGTAATGACTGCCTAATATATCAGTAGCTGCCAGGTGCATTCAATCAATGCATAGGCAAAATATACACAAATGAAGATTGATAGATAGATAGATAGATAGATAGATAGATAGATAGATAGATAGATAATTATGTCATGAAATATTTAATACACAAAGCATTGAACCTCAAATGATTGAATGAAAAAAAATTGAATGCATAAAATACTGAGGGCTGGATTCATGAATGCCTAGACAAGTGTACACCAAGTGTACATGATCTCTATTCAAGAACATCCCTACCACTTTTTTATACGCTGTCTGCTCATGCAGAAAGATTAGACTAATTATAGACATACCCTGGGATTCAAGAAGCTCGGCGCAAGGAAGGTTTTAGCCTTGCGCCGAGCGTCCTCACTACAGATGGTGCAGCAGTGCCATATGAATATGTATGAGGGCATGCGGCCGCACCCACGACGTGCACAGGAAACATGAGCGAGTGCAAGGGGTGTGTACAAGTGCTCTACGGAGACATAAACATGCCCTGACAGTTGCACAACCTACTATGCTTAATAGTAGAGTCCGCCTCTAATAGTAAGTCAGTAATTCAGTGTCCGTGGATACCGAAATGTATGCTAAGCATGCAAGAGTGTCCAAAAACAGTGAAATAAAATCGAAGTAGTAAACACACATCAAGTTGTGGAATGTTGAGCCCCATCCCTAAAACTTTCACAATTAGATTCCCCGTGTCACTATTATACATTTGAATTTCTGCAGTATCGAAGGTGTAAGCAAAGCGCAGAGTGTTTGCACGTCGCTGCCCTCCACCGAGCTTTGTTTACACATCAAAATCATTCAAATAGAGAAAAACATGCGGAATCAATGTAAACATCAATAGTGTAGTGCTTAGAGCATTCGCCTAACATTTACGGTTCGTGCCCAACAATAGCATATATTTTCCATATGGAATGAATGTCATTTTGCTGTAAAACCAACATAAGAGTATCGCATGAAATATTTAACGAAATGTCATTCAATCAAAGTGGCACTGTCATAATGAATAAGGCACTAGTAAGCAGGTGTAAGCACAAATAAGCAGCAGTAAACATATATAAGTACCAGTAAGCAAGTCTGAGTGCGCTTGTGCGGGTCTAAGCAGTGCCCAGCTAGGAAATGTATACAAGTTTGTACAGATATATTATATATATATATATATATATATATATATATATATATATATATATATATATAACTATGAAGAATGAATGACTTAACAATAAAACATACAAAAGGAATGAAAAGGGAATCAACAGCAACCCCAGTATTATATAGCGCTGTCAGCGTATGTCATATCAAGCTGGGCAAGAGTGAGCAAAGCACTGCTACTCACACCACAAGCAGGATATTACCAGTGGGAGTAAAATTGTTAATCTGCTAAGTCTACTTTACAACTGGGAGAGGGCAATGTGTGGAGGTGTGTCATGGCTGTGTGTGTGTGTGTGTGTGTGTGTGTGTGTGTGTGTGTGTGTGTGTGTGTGTGTGTGTGTGTAGAGATATACACAGATATACAGCTATGATAGGAAACAGCACACAAGAATGACATATATTCACAGGCTATGCCAATGGAAGTGAGGGGCCCAAGCAATATACATGAAACACATAGCATGACATTCCACCCCCCACAGCCGGGCATGGGAAACAAACCCGGGTACTATGGGTAGCTAGTTATGGGTCTATGTGTGCAGGTGCTGGCTGATGTGGGCCAATATGGACAGCCCCAGGGATTTAAGCAAATGTGCTCATTGGGCAGAGGCATCACCCAATGAGCAGCCACACCCACTATGAGTCCCATTGCAGCAAAGTGTAATCTATATGGCAAGGAACGGAATAACCAGATGTAGATGTATATATGTAGAGGTATGTGTGTGTATATCTACCCATAGCGACATAGAGATAAACCTCTCCCTCTCCGTAGTACAAGTGTATACATTCAGAGACATAATACATATACATACCCACATATAGATATATACATATGCAGACACCCATAGAACTATATGTTGTTAGATATATATATATATATATATATATATATATATATATATATATATACATATATATATATATATATATATATATATATATATATATATATATACATATATATATATATATATATATATATATATATATATATATATATATATATTATATACATAAAACTGTGGTGGTGGTGCTGCGGTAGCGTTGTCGCCTCACAGTAAGACAGGTCCTGCTCGATTCTCAGCTAGAGCATCTTCTGTGTGGAGACATGCGTGAATGGGTGTACCTTCGTTGAAGGTTGTGCATCAAGACCGGCAACTCGGCATGTAAAAATCTACTGCCAATCATTAGCGGACCGGAGTTCAGCTGTGGCGACCCCTAACCGGGAAAAGCTGAAAGACACAACAACATATATATATATATATATATATATATATATATAAATATAAAAATAAAATGCTGTGTGTTATTAGATCCAAAGCCAATAGTAAGCGCTTTCGTCTCTTCCCTCAGAGACTTCTTCAGACTAAGACTTTGTGATAAAAACAATCATTTATATACTTAAATGGCTCATTAGCCAATTAGCATTTTTAAAAACACAGTGTCATTAAAAACATTTATGGTATAAAAATTTGGCACATATAAAAATATACATAATACAAACCATCTAAAACTAAACGACATCAATGTTTCAGCCCCTTCCTTTTTAAATACATTATAAATTCTTCCCTATTATTTAATTCTGGAGGGAAACAAGCATTTAATCTTACTTGCCAACAATAGTCCAACCATCGCAGCTCTTTCTCAACATTTACAGTGTTAACATTAGGATGTAAAGCATCCAAAACTATACATCTAAAATTGATTTTACATTTCTTCTCAACATAATGTTTGCTCATAGCATTTTTCATATCTGCATGAGTAATAGCATAATTGTGTTCATAAATTCTTCTGTATAGTTCTCTCTTTGTTCTCCCCACATAAAAGGATCTGCATTCTAAGCACATTAGTAAGTAATCTACATTTTTTGCTTTGCATGTAAACCTACCTGGGACCTGTACTACTGTTTTTCCCACTAACAATTCATTACTATCAGTAAATAAATATTGACAATAGTTACAATTGTAACACTTTACCATCCCTTTTCTAGACTCACCTTCTTTGATTTTGTTCAGTTTACTTTGAAAATAATCTTTGAAATTTTTAGCCCTTTTTTGTCCAAACCTGGGTTCATTTCCTATCTCTTCAATGATCTCTCTATTTCCTTTCAAAATTCCCCAGTTTCTCCTCACAATACTTTTTATTGCATTTGAATCTCTGCTGTTTTGTACTGCTAATGCTGTCATAAAACTAGTTCTGTTATCCACTTCATTACTATTATCAGCATAACTTACCACATTTTTTCTTTTTCTTACTTCTTCAGTAAACCTTTCTACTTCTCCTTGTGGATATCCTCTTATTTCCATTCTTTTACAGAAGTTAGAAGCTTCAAATTCAAACACCTCCTCTTCTTTTGTTAAATTACTTATCCTTTTAAGTTGTCCCTTTACTATATTTGTCTTGGTTTTCTTAGGATGTAGGCTGGAATAATGCAAATACATGTTATTTTGAAAATCTTTCTTATATATCTTAGAAATAAGTCTGTTCTCATCTTTATATATTGTCAAGTCTAAACAATTATTTTTTTTCTAAACTATAACTATGACTGAACTTTATATATGAACAGACATTATTGATATAATTTAAAAAACTTTCTAATTTGTAGTACCATCCCATATTATTAGGACATCGTCAATAAACCATAATATCTTGACTATGTATTGATTATATTCTCTCTAATATGTAAGCAGTTTCCCAGCCTTGCATAAAGACATTAGCATAAACTGGGGTTAAAGCTGCACCCATTGCAACCCCATTCATTTGAACAAACATTTGCTCATAAAAATCTAAGTAATTATGACTCAACCTAGATCAACCATTTCTATTAACAGTCCAACTGTATTTGGGGAGAACTCTTTTTATTTTAATAACTCTACCCTAACTTTTTCCATCCCTTCTTTATTGGGAATCATAGTGTACAAAGAACTGATATATAGGGTAACCAATATATGTGAATCAGACACCTGAATTCCTTCTATTTTCCTCATACAATCATAACTATCCTTTATATACGTAGTACATTTTGGTACTATTCTCTGTAAATGTTTATCCACAAACACTGACATCCCTTCAGTTTTGCTGTTTCTACTGACTACTATAGGTCTTAATGGTGGTGAATCTACATTTTTGTGGATCTTTGGAATTCCAAAGATCCTGCTTGTTTTCGGATTAGTGTTGGATAGATTTATTTTCATTTTTTCATCAATTCTTCCTGTGTAGAACCATTCTTCTATACTGGAATCAATCAGTGAATATCATGTTCACAATTCTACAAAAAAAAGTTATGATGTGTCCCTGATTCAGTTGATATTTGTCCCCAGTCGTCTGAGAGGTCTGATAGGGACAGAAAGCACATATTCCACTTATAACCTTAGAAAGATGACAGAATAATAAGTATGCAGTAGCATGACTCGGCTGAAGGATGTGGGTTCCAAAACCCAATTACTTGTTTGTATTGAATGGTGTCAGTTCCCATGTATTAGCCAGACAGGTGCAGATTGTAAGAGGAACACACCAATAGTATGAATCAAACTCTGGACAGGCCACGGATTCAGTACAGTCGAACGGCATGCTTTCGCCTAATGGGCAGCCATTCCCGATAATGTACGCATGTAATCCAATGTAATAGGCATCACAAGGTAATATCATAGTCCTCACTCCCACCCAGGGCTGTGAGTGTCAGATGCAAACCCCAAATGCAGTGCATTTGCAAGTGCGGGAGCAAGCGGGTGTAAGTCTGTTTGGCTGCCGGTATGCGAGTATTATACTGGTGAAGCAATGTAGAGGCTAAGAGAGTGTAAGAAACTGTAACCGGAAGTTAGCATTGTTTATTTCCACACAATCCCACACACACCCACTCACAACTGCTGTGCCTTAATCACTCCGTATCCAACAGCCTTGTTCTGCCCAGCAGCAAAATAAATGGCCTCTGCAAGGCACGAAACCAGGACCCTGCACACACAGCTAATGTGATTTATTACTAAGCCATGGCAGATATATACAGACATTGGATGTTATCACAAACATATCATCCAGCACAGTCATTCAACAGTATAGAAAATGTATTCCATCATGTAGATGTATGTGTGTGTGTTTATGTCCAGATATAGATACATACATATATATATAGATATATCAAGAACATCCCATGTAATAACAAAGCATTACAAAGGAATGAAAAGGGAAACACCAGCAATGCCTGTATTTTGTAGTGGTGTTGTCCTATGTAATATCAAGACTCCCACAAACAGACATGTGTCATTAATACACGCAAACATTTCTACATTGGCCAAATACATCACTCTGTGCAATTTATTTACATTAACACAACAGTTCCTGTCCAATCATTATGTGAGAACAGTACTCTTGCAAGGTGCTGTGTGCAACATCATCCTCATGAAAAAGATAAATGGGGTAACCATAGAGGGACCGATAGTGTTGTGTGTACAATGGGGTTGTCTGCATCATGTGTACCTGGAACCTTTAGGAGTCATGTGCATACCAGGATTGCGTGCCTGAGAGACAGGGGTGAGGACAACTGGAGTATGTTGTGATGCATACTAAAAAGGTTACATGTGTCCAGTGGACACATGTGTGAAATGGACAGCTATGTATGGGGAAAATTTTGTTCTAGGAACTGATTGGCCTTTTGTTTCCATAGGGTGAGAGTGGGATGTGGGGGAAGGAGAGTAGGTATGCTTGTGGGGAATAGGTTGGGTAGAATGATAGACAAAGACAGCATACAGGGTAGGTATATGACACATGTGGGGGGATAAACCTTTGATGGGGAGGGGTGTTCTGCAGTCACAAGCCCATGAGCCCCCAGATGAAAACAGTGGGATGGAGGTCCCCAGCCATGGGCAGCCACCACTGCACCAAAACAGCCGCAAAGGTGGCTGTGCTGGGGGCTGTCTAGGAGGGGCAGGCACACCCTGTAAATGTGACACTCTGCCCTTAAGCTGGCATAACTGGCCTCGAAACTCCTTATTGAGACCCCTACACACCACATCTGGGACTGTACGTCAGCAGACAAGTTCCTATCTGGACCTGCTCCCAGGGGGGACAAGACCCATCCTCAGTGGCAGTTTAACCAGAAGGTGGTGCAGAGCCAACAGAGGTGGAGGTCCAAGGCTGGGCCCCAGATGTACTGGTGCCCAGTGCCATGGCCAGCTGAAGTGGGACAGAAGGTTCTGCCAGGACCTCCAAACCCATACAACCTATGGTGTTGCAGTTTTAACACAGGTATGGCTTAGTAATAGTCAACAGCATTCAGGATTACTTATAACAGCATGCATAGATATGACCATCAACCCAACACAACAGATGGTATACATTTGCAGAGGGAGCACAATACATGCATATATACTGCATGACATCTGTACAAAGTGTAGAAGACTTGTGACTGCAGCTATGAACAGTGGCCCATTATTGGCATGTCACTGAGAACCTCAGACAGTGACTGTCATACCACTGTTTCATGTGACATATGTCCAATCAGGGATGCGATGGCAGTAACTCTCATCACTATCACCATGTACTGACTGCAATCCTCACACTATGCTTCTGCAGTTCACAGATGTGTGTTCAGTGAGTAACACAGGAAACAAATGGTTCCACACACTGACCAGTCCACAGATGGCCCTACAGATGGGGGTTCCCTCACAAACAGAGCACTGTCTTGTCATTTTTAAAACATGCAGAATAGCCATTACCACACACAACTTGTTAAACTGGCAGTAGTCTCAATGAAGCATAGCTACACTTATATGCTGTAGTCCTGTCTGGCACATCACCCTCCTGTCTTTAGGCTATTTTCCACTGTGTATGTTGTTTGAAGAATATCCAGATATCATCTGTGATGCCGTTTACCAAACACCGGATCCAGGTTCCACTCACAGCGACTGTCATGGGCAAACACCAACATGATGTTCCTAGATATTGTACTGTGTTTCCATGCAATTGGCTATGGGAACATCACCACAGCTGTTCCACATGCAATCAGCTAGGGGAGGACTGCAATAGGTGCAGAGGCCATGACCTGATCATGACCATCACTTACAAAACACAAGCTGCTGCTGAGCATGTGTACAACTCCACATCCAGCAGAGAGTGTGTGGGAGGGACAGACAGAGGCAAAGTACATCAGAGAAGGTCTTGGAGACTAAAACCTAAGCATCGTCTGTCCCACACCTATCAGTACAGGGGTTCAACCTCCCTGACTGACTAGCCATTACAATTGCAAGTGCATGCAGGTACTCCATGTGCCACAAAGTTGACATGTTGGTGTGCTGTAAGAATATATATGTGTGCTGGTGAGCGACATCTGCAACATTGATATAGTTAGACATACATTAGGTGTAGCACATATGGCTGCCCACATGAACGAATGTTATTGTCAACACAACCACACTCTCTAAGGGACTCAGACACATTGCCACACTTTGCCAGGCCCACAAATACACATCCTAACTACTTAGTTTGCCACACTGCAGTAATGCACAGGTACTACATACACCACAGGGGGTATCTGGAGGTTCTATGGGCTAAGGCATGTGAACATGTCTGACATCAGTCGGTATGCCAATGGGAGTTATACTGGGTGTGACTTTGTTTGGGAGCATCATACCCCACACACAGACACAAGGTGCCAGTACTGACATGCATGTGTGCATTGCTTCATGGGTATATAGTGGTTGGCTGTGCAAGATGGCTGTACAAGGCTGGGTGAGGGGTTTTCCTTGGCATCACACCACCTGACAATGGTGTGCAGTGTGGTTCAGGGGTGTAGTGTCTGCAATGTCCCACACAGATGGGTATTGTATGAACTGTCCTGTCATCCTGGTTACCATTGTGTATGGCCATTGCTTTGCAATGCATGCCATGTCTGTGTTTGATAGTCCTTGACATGGACATCACCTGGGATGTGCACGTCCCACAATAATGTACAGTGACAATGTACAAATGTACCTGGTTTAGCTGGCACATGCTGTGTACAAAGACTGTTATCCTCAGAAATGCCAATACTGGCCTGGTGTGGCAGGACTTGCTTATAGACAGCAGGTTGACCCTGCACCTGCATTGATAGCATGATACAGGTATTCTCCGGTGTCAGTGGCATCTGTCCATACAGGGCATGTGTGTAAGGCATTGTATGGCTTCTGTGGATCACATTTGATGGCACCACATATGTTGCAGGAATCCAGTGGGGAACATAGTGAAGGCACATTGTCCGCAGTTATGTGCCTATTGTACTGCTGGACAGGGTGCCATGCCCTCTGCAGCCCACTGCAATCACACCATGCCTACTATCTGTCATCAATGTACAGGGTATTAGCAACATAGTGGGATATTCTAGGCAAGTGTGTTTGTGTATGACACATGGGTTCAGAACGTATTCTGGGTAATAGGATTGCATACTTTGTTCACCAGGCCTTTTGCCAGATGTAGGGGTATGGCTTGCCAACACAGTCCCTTGGCTGATTGACATCTGTACCCCTTGTGAGGTGGCATATAATACAGACATCATATATGAAAACTACAAAATCCGCTCCCCATGTCCAGTGGTTATTCACTCACAGCCACCTCCACACAGGCTCTGACTGTCAAACGCACACACACACACACACACACACACACACACACACACACACACACACACACACACACACACCTGCCATGTGTTGGAATAGAGCCCCAACCTAACTAGTTTATCACACTACAGCATTACGCAATTACAGCATACGCTATGGAGATTATTGGGTTACAGCAGTCCCAAAGGTGTATTACTAGGTGGGTGACATCAGCAAAATTGCCAAAGGTGGTTATGTGAATTGTAAGGAGTGTGCATACTCTAAAAAGCATTTTTTTCTTTTTCAGGCAGACAGACACACACACACACACACACACACACACACACACACACACACACACACACACACACACACACACACACACATACACACACACACACACAGTTTGCCTGTTTTGGAATAAAACTCCTACTTAACAAGTTTATCACACTACAGCAATACACAGTTACAGCACGTGCTACAGAGAATACTGAGTTACAACACTCCCAGAGGTGTATTTCTAGGTGGGTGACATTAGCAGGATTGCCAAAGGTGGTTACGTGAATTGAAAAGAGTGTGCATACTCTAAAAAGCATTGTTTCTTTCTCAGGCAGACAGACAAACACACACAGTTGGCCTGTTTTGGAAAAGAACCCCTATCTAACTAGTTTATCACACTGTAGAAATATGCAGTTACAGCACACGCTATGGAGAATACTGGGTTACAGTAGTCCCAGAGGTGTATTCTTAGGTGGATGACATCAGCAGGATTGCCAAAGAAGGGCATTTCAAGTGTACTGTGAGTTATACGTGTCTGTTACCTGCGTGTACCTGCTGCTTACTGTCACAAAAACACATTTACACCCACTTACAACTGCTTAAAAGTGCCTTATTCAGTCCTAATGTACAGTATCAACTAGGCTTGCAGGTCTTGAACCCTGGACCATGAACACTGAGGTCACTGGACGTTCCACTAAGCCATCTGGGTTGTATACATGTTGCATGGAGTTTATAATGCACATCTTACTACAGGTATTCCACAGTACTGAAAACAAATGGGGCAGTCACTTTGTGTACATATGTACAGTACCCTTGGATGTCCTGTACTCTGCTGTGAAACAACAAAGACAAGTCTACATCTGTACAACTGTCATAACTACATATTTATATATATATATATATATATATATATATATATATATATATATATATACACATATATATATATATATATATATATATATATATATATATACACCTACGGGATGTGTACACACACACACACACACACACACACACACACACACACACACACACACACACACATATATATATATATATATATATATATATATATGCATATACACAGATACAGCTACAGCCATATTTATATATATATATATATATATATATATATATATATATATATATATATATATATATACACACACACACACATCTGAACACTCTTTGTGACACAGAAGGGTTCCAAAGGAACTGATGTGTACACAAAACAGAGGCATCTCTTGTGTTATAACATTTAAATCTCAATCAGTTTACCAGAGAAGGGATGGTGGTTGTGTATGTGGAGTTTGGGATGGGGAATGATGGCTAATGTAATCTACCCCGGGTATTTTGGAGTTTGGGTGGGGGAATGATGGGTATGGACTTACACCCCAGTGACCACTTCTGTGTCACTGCTCGACAGTGGCACAGGAAATTAACATACCCAACTGTAGTCATGCTTGACTGTGTATTCTTTACCATTCCTAACTATGTAATACTATGTAGACACCAGTCACCACAGATGGCTACCATGATGTGCTAAAAGACATTACACATGTGTATGCCTGGCTACAGGGTAGTCACACACACAAACACGCCCACACTTGCCAGTATTGTGCATACACTTCTTGCCTATGTAAAGGTAACTAGTACAGTGGTATGCAGTTGTAGTATGTGCCACAGAACACATACAATTACACTTACTCAGATTCCACTTCTGAGCTGGGTGACATCACAGGACTGATTACTTGCAGTGGGGATGGTGGGAAGAGAGAGTTTTAGCAGTTGACAAGGATAAAGGCCAGTGCAAAAGGAGGTATCTCTTTGGAATGCAGCAAAACCCGCTGTCATGACAGGATGCAGACACAAATACACACACCCACCCACTCAGGCATTTGCTGAGATACACACACAAACACACACAGCCATTTGCTGACACACACAAACAGTTTCCAGTGGGGGGAGCAGAACTCCTGCCTATCTACAGATCACTATTACAGTACTACGCAGTTATGAGCTGCACCACAGAGATTACACATTCCAAGGCAGTCAGAATGCCCTTCTAAGATAGAGGACAACAACAGGGAGACTGACAGTCATGAAGTACATAGCTGTAAAACTGTGTGGTTAAAGTAGGTGTCCGTTATAACCTGTATGCACAAACAAGATACATCATGTGCAGGTAGTACATAGGTAGGCCTGAGAGGTATAGTTGTAGCACAACAGGAACCTGAGCTGGAGTATGGCCATCTGTGGAATGGACAAATACTATCACTATACAGGGTTGCAGTGGGCATGCTCATACACTTAGTAGCACAGGGCCGTTTGGGATGCACTATGACTACAACTACACAAGGTTATACTGGGCATGCTCATACACTTAGTAACAAAGGGCTTGTTGTATGCATTGACTCAAATTACACAAAGTGGCAGTGGGTAAGCTCATACATTTAGTAGAACAGGGCTGTTTGGGATGCACTCCAATTCTAACCACAGAAGGCCACAGTGTGCATGCTCATACATTTACATTTACAGAACACGTTGTAATGGACTCCTATTGTAAACACACAGGTTTACAGCTGTGTACATCTTACCTGTCAGTATATATGCACATAATACTGGTTTACTACCTGATACCTGTATGTGGCCCCTAAATGATATATCTGTGTCTGTGCTGTGTGATACACATGCATACATGTACATGAAGTACTGACATATATATGTTAAGTATACACAATCATGAATGTGTGGACGTGACAGACAATAGGTTAACTGGGACACACAGGTGGATGCTACCTACTGCATGTGTCACACACCTTGCTGCCCTGAAAGACATACATTGATTGCAGGTTGTGGACAGTGGCATTATACGTGGACAGTGGCATGTGTAAGCATAATGTGTGAGCCACATTGTGTAATGGTACTGAGGTGCAGGTTTCAAGATGACCTCTCCCGGCTGAGTTAGTAGTTGTCATTATTAGCTGGACTACTACACTAAGTATATCTCACATTGGTTATATACACAATTTCTGCTGCTGTCCATCACCTTACATGAGACAATTGCTACCAAGCACATTACTGCCACTCGCAGTGATGTCATGGTACGAGTGGCAACTGCTAGACCAAAACAATGAGCCAATGTCCTGCTGTTATTATGAGGTTGTCCAGTGTATGTCATTCCGGGCTGTCATGACTGAATGAGAAGCCTTCGACACAGAGCACATGCATCCATGTTTCACGTGTGTGTGCAGATAATACCTAGGTCGCATTTACCCATATAGCCGCATTCCAAGGCAAATGTATTACACGCAGAAGTAACACCCTGACACCTACAAGACATTTGCATTGGATGCTTATGCTAACCAGTGCTAAATGTGTGGCTTTAGTAATCCATTTGCTCAATGTAGAACCTACAATGGGGAATACTGACATCTGTGCAATGAGGAACACCTGGCTGGAGGCTCTGTAGTGCTCAGTTGCACTAATACCATATAACTCAGATCCGGACATGTGGGCCACAACAGTGGTATGGACCATTCCAGGTGGTGGTGTCCACATATTCATAAAGGCTACTCACATGTAAAGACCACTAGTCCAACCTAACTCATCACAGATGAGTCAGGTACAGGTGACAGTTGCAATCGCTGCATTCTAGGTTGTATCCTCATATATATCCACCACCTTGTCCCCAGACTACCAACACACATCCATATGTGGTATGACATAGTATGGTAGACCACCAGATAACCTTTGATTGGTGGACTGTACCTAGGCCTACATCAACTGCACAAAGTACCCACGAACAGACAAAGCTGCATAATGTGTTATGCAATGCAATAATACCACTGTTTGCAACCAGCTCAGTTGTACACATACCTGGGTCCCTCGGATGTTGTCAGCATTAACACAGTTGACTGTTGCTGTACACCAGTAAACAACACCCTTATGGTTGGATATGACCTAACTATACCTGCCCTGGATATGTACACCCCACACTCATACAACATAAATGACATTGCCATAGCTTTCATTATCCTTTCAACATACAGGTGGCTACAGTCATTACACACATGCGCATGGCCATTAGCATGCTAACAGTACATACGGTTTGATATCTATGTTAACAGAGGTAATATTCCCTCTCTACTGGTCATCCATGACACCTATCATATCATACAACACCCCATGGGGCATGTATGTCATTAGACATGTCCACCTAATGTAATGCCTACAAACATACCCAAATAACAGGATCATAGGACCTACACAAGGCCTGTATTGACAGATTCAGGGAAATCCAGCTCTGCTCTGTATGTTCCTGAGTAGTCACAGGTTATATGTTCATGACATGTGCAGCCATGTGTGGCCACAGCTCCTACATATACCCCATATCAACAACTGCAAGCCATGCATGCTGTGTGCTGTCTGTACATTAGCCTTAGTACCACAATAGCCATTACATGCTGGGGTGAGATGTTTACAAGCCACAGACCTTGCACATGCTTGAAAGAGAGTACTGCCTAGGCGAACAGAGCACATTGTTGGCACTCTTCCAGTAAACATGAGGTGTGTGTGGTAAATATGACGTGTTCACTGTTGACCATTACAGTACCCTGGCTTCACCATGGCACTGTCAAGTAACAGTTTGTATTCCATTGACATGGAATAATGCTGTGTGTATCTTGCTGATATGTGATGTTGTCATATATGTACACTTGGCTACTCGGTGAAGGTGGTTGTGTCCTACCAGTACATGAATACAGCATCCATTATGGTGTTATGCTCGGCTATGTTTCACACATAGCATGGGGAAGGTGTGGAATGTATCCTCTTGACCTGCTAGTGCACTTACTGATGTAGACCGCATATGTGTACATGTATTGATGTCTGTGTAGATTCCATGTGTGTGCAGTGTCTGATGTTTGAAGGTGACTGTTGTCTTAGTACATCATGCTGTTGCAATACAGCCTCAACATTGCCAACTGTATATGGCGATATGCTCTAAGTACAGTAAGTTGTACATGAGGTATGGACAGATGCTTTGACATGACTATGATGTGGTGGGGCTACTTTGCCAATGAATGATTACTGAGGACAGCTCACTGGTGTGTTACAACCATTCCTACAATAACCTGTGTAACTGCTATGGTCAGGTTTTGTTAATTGAAATGGAAGACAGACAATGTAGAATGCAGTAAGGGTGACACTGAAGGCAAACCTCTTGACACCTATAACAGTAATACCTCCCATGTGCACATATTGTGCATATATCAGCACAGCTGGCAAAGGAAAGAATCAGTAAGCTTTGTAGTGAATGCGATAGTGCTGTACTTCTGTAATACCTATCATGAGATAGGCAGGTGCTTGATTCACAGTACTGGCATATGTGGATGTGTGTATGTGTTCATATATGTCACATATGGTTGGGAATACATCCCACATGTTTTTACTCTCCTGAATACTGTCGTTGACATCAGTACAGAGTGAAGTATAGAAAGAAAGGCATAGGTAGATGGTTGAACCTCATGCATGTCAAGTGTCTGTATGTGTGTGACATAGGTGTTAATCTTTGTGAATGCCACAGTGTATGTGTGTGTGTGTGTGTGTGTGTGTGTGTGTGTGTGTGTGTGTGTGTGTGTGTATGGCTGTCTGTGTGCATGGCTGTCCGGTCCTTGGAGTGAGGCTGTATTTTACCATAGTGAAATGTTAATGCCCCCTCCTCCCGTCCACTTAATGCAATCTAGTATCCCTGCTGCTATCATCAATCTTAGACAGGCATTCTAACTGCCTGTTAACATGTGCACCCTGGGGTGTGACCTGTTGTTACATAGCCTACTGATGAATCCCCCTCCCCACATACACTCACTGCACTGTATTATCCCTGTCGATGTTCTCAATCTTAGGCCATTCCGACTACCTCCACATGTTTAATCTCTGTGGCGCATCTTGTAATTGCGTAGTACTATAATGATGATATGCACATAGGCAGGGGTTCTCATCTGAACACTAGCAACTGTGTGTATGTTTCTGTGTCTATGATTCCCTGAGTGTGTCTGTGTTTGCATGCTGTCATGGCAGTGGGAATTACTGCTTCCCAATGAGAAGCTACTATTTCCACTGGCCTTTACCCTTGTCATCTGCCATACCACTCTTTTACCACCTCCACGCTCCAGGTATCTATACCTGTGATGTCACCCACTATGGATGTGATGGCTCTGAACACAGTATCTTACTACACAGCTATCATGCTCTTGGATCATTAGAATAGTAAACATAATTGAAACATGGGAGAATATAACTGTGATGTGGAAGCTACAAAGTGCATGCAGGTATTGTCATACAGACCTTTGAGTAGTCAACATGTACATATGGGACACTAACCCCGAACAACGACATCCCCTGGCACATGCAACTACACCTGAAAGAGGAAGGCAGAACATCAAGATCAACATGCTGTTAGTGATGTTACACATGACACATACTGTCAAACATACAAAATGCATTCTAAAACTGTAATACATGGTATATCTGCTGCCTGTCAACACTACTCAACAATATTAATCTACAATTGTCTACCTAGTATGTTCACCCTGTGCATCAGACCACATGAGCATGTCCCAGCACTGATGGTGCGGATGACAGGGATGCGGCACAGGCATCATCATATGCACAGGGTGATAATGTTTTTCAGAGGCATTGGCTCCGCCATTGGATGACATCATGTGTGTGTTAGGGCCTGTGATATCATTGGGCGTGTGTGTATGTTATGCATGTGTGTGTTGAGGTGCCCTACATTTGTTTCCGGTGTGTGTGTGTGTGTGTGTATGCATGCACACAGTTCTGGCATGTGGCTGGTCTACATAGGGGTATTATTGACAGATGCAGACTGTACAAGGCAGGTTTCACAGTTCACGGTGTCTGGCCATGGCCACATGACCTGCACCTGCCAGGGATTGCATGGGCACTACCAGGCAGAGGTCCAGATTGGGTACTGTCTGATGACACATGTCCACTGGAATCGTGTCCTGTTGGGACCGTCCAGGACAACATGCATGTGGCCTGCTGTGTCCTGGTGTCAACTGCACAGCACCAGCTGCACTGCTGCTGCTACCGCCATTATGGGAGCGGGCATGTTCAATAGCATGCTCACATAGACCTTCACCAGGGGATGTAGCTGACCTACGTTCACGTGCCCGATGCCTCACTCCCACCAGATGTTCCAGCACAGACATTCCACACTCGAGGATTGACATGCCTTGGTTAAGGACTCTCACCATGTCACCCAATCGTCTATTCAATACATCTGCACGATGATGGTTAGCATTTGCAAGTGCCTGGATGTTGTCAGTTAATAAACGGACAACAGTCCTCTGAAGCCTCAGACCTTTGCTGTTGTGCCATTAAGCACATGCCTGTGCCTTCATTACAGCCCAAAATATGTGTCTGGTGACTCCAGCTGATGTGCTTTGTCTCGCAGGGGCATGTTGGCCAGTGGTCCTCCTACGAGCATCACTAGGCACATGTCTGTGTGGGACATCACCAGTTAGTTGACTGTGATCATGGTGTGCAGGCACAACTTCCATAGTCTCCACACTTCCCTGTTCCATGCTACAACCCGCCAACTGTCCTTCCTCTATGGCCAGTGGTGATGGGGTATGTGTAGGCAGGGGAAATGTGTGCGGGGATGAGGTGGATACAGGTAGAATGGCAACCAATGGCACAGATTCAGCCACTGACAACTCTGCCTGTGCCTCAATCATACTATCATCATCACTGTTAGAGTCTGTGGGGACACTAACATCAGGTGGACCACAAGAGGGCAATGCACCTACATCAACACCTGTGAGGGGAAAACAAGAACTGTACATTACAAGCTGTATCAGACACACACACACACACACACACACACACACACACACACACACACACACACACACACACACACACACACAGACACACACACATGCACACACAGACACAGACACACACACAGACAGACACACACACAGACACACACACAGACAAAGACATACACAGACACACACAGACACACAGACACACGCTACATGCAAGTAATATGTCAGATGGCATTTAGCTTAGACAATTATAGTGGTAGTTATCATACATCTCTGAGTTGCACACAACAGCATGCATGTGTTATAGCAGATGCACCTTACACAATTATAGTGGTGGTTAGCATACATACCTGTATTGCACCATTTGTGTTAGTAGCCTATGCCCCATACCTGATACACAATGCGTTCACTTTGACCATTGCACCACACTGCCATGGTGTGTGCAACATACACCACATGTTAACAGACCATCGCTAACCTTTGTACATCTGCCACTGATGCTTTGTGTTGGCCACCTCCCCTATGTGTGAGGACATGAGCAGAAGTGTATGTCGACTGAATACTATGTTTGCCTGAGCCCTAGCTTGCATATCTCCCCCAAAGCAGTTCATGTCTGTTCAACATTATTCCGCCTACCCCTGAGCTGAGTCTACAGACATTGTGCATGTGGCTGTACACACATGTTTGACATGGCTGTCTCTACTTTGCAATGATGCCACAGACCAGCACAGGTTTACCGTACACCGGCCTGATGTGTGACGTATGACCTTGCCAATCACATGTAGTATGACATGTCTTCTGCTGACGTGCTGAATGACATGCATACATGTGTAAAATAATGGTGTCCATTCCAATCTGCAGTACGGTAATGGTGTCCCAATGCAGGGACATGTTATACTAACATGGGCCTTCAGCTGACGCAATGTTGTCTGTCCACCCTACAAATATGCAGTGACATACTGCATATTGAGCTGATGTGCATAGCCATTGTAGGGCATCATGTGGCTTCACAATTGATATACAGTGTGAGTTACTGACACAGTTCATAGCCATGACTATGTTCACATACAATACATATCTAATGTGGAATGTGACCCACGTCACTGAGGTGTATACACACTAAACCCTAATGTGGACTGTGTGACGCAGGTCACAGAAGGGTATACGGATGACAGCCCTGCACATCTGCAACCATATTATGGATGCCTGGCAACTATGCCCACACATGGCTAACTTAGCAGTACTCTATTTCCCATATGCCACCTGTGTACCTCACACACATGAGGAGCAGGCATGACAGTGATGTCTGACACCAACAAGGTGAATGTACTGTATCTGTGGCCTGATGTTGTTGTATGTGTATGTTGTGCAGCACATGTATGTATCTGGATACTGTATAGGTGAATGCTTTCATGTTGTGACACACTCAAGATGTTCAAGACATGTTATATGGTGGTTTCATGTTATGCCTACACAAGCTGTGCACAGGCCTGTATGATGTTTAGTGTTTCACATCTGCAATATCACCATTACACAAAGACCATAGTTGTATTGTGTCGAGCCAATGTACAACAGGGTGCACACACATGTACATCACTTCTACTGTGTGTGTTGCTTCATGTCTCTGGCCATCCTCCATGGCCATGTGTACACATGTTCTGTCCAATGGTTGTGATGGCCATCTTATTTCACATGTCAGTGTTATCCCATATGACATACACCCATAGATGTCATATGGTCCACTGAGGACAGGGTTATGCAGACAAAGGGAGGTATTTATGGGATGTGAGACATCATGTTAAGCAGGATAGATGAGCAGTGTTGCAGTCAGCCCACTACATGTCATGGACATGTCAGATAGCACATGAAAGTGTGTGACATTCATAGCAAGGGTATAATCCACAAGGGTGTATCCTCTGGGCTGGTCATACTCCAGCTCCAACACATTTAGAGTGTGTGCACACATATGCTCTCTGTACAGTACTGCTTGTATTCCCAACATGTGTAATGCTGATATGTAGTACCTGTCCCTACAGTGAAACACACCTCCACCATTGTATTCACTGTCGTCCACACATCTGGCAATGACAGTTTGGAAGGTTTAGTGTAGGTGTTTCATATAGTCATCAGTTGTTTCACATGGGTAACCACTGTGATGCATTGCAGGTCTGACCAGTGTCTATTAACAGGACCGCCATACATTATGTGTACGTATGTTATGGCAGATAGCATGCATTTAATATGATCTGTGCATTATCAAGCCTGGTAAATAATAACAATCTCACCTGACACAGGCTGCTGTCGCTGCAAAACACCAGAGGTACCAAAACAGGAGTGTCACAGCAGTAAGATCATTATCCACACCTGTGTGATAGCTGCAGGGTGCAATGTCCATGTTAGCACATAAGCCAGTGCAATACATTATACTATGGAGTATGCACATCTGTGCATGCATAGAGTAGCAAACTATAGTATGTGGCATGTGTGCATACATGCCTTGCATATGATGTTACATTACATATTATACAATAACACATGTAACTATGTAAAATATAATTGTGTTACTTGTGCAGTACTGACTTACCAGGCAACTCTAGGCTCGGTGGTTGAGAGACACCCACCTCCACAATACTAACTAAAGCTTGTGGATGGAGGTCTGCAGGTGTCCCCAGGTTGGCCAGTAGCTCCTCGGTACGTGTGAGTGGAGGCTGGGTGAGTGGCCCCCCACCTGTTGCACCTTGTTCTCTGGCAATTGCATTAGCATGCTGTTCTGCCCATCTTATGAGGTCAGTGCAGTGCCGGCGCACCTGTTGATAGGTGCGATTGTAACTGCCAACATCATTTTCTCCCTTGCGGCGTTCCTCCCACAGGGCATCCCACTGCTGTACATCCTGTGGCACGTGGCTGAAGAGTGTTGTATGGTTGTCGAGGAGTTATGGGACGAAGACCTCATCCTCCAAGTGGGTGTATGCTGGCAGCCTGCTTATACCTGGAAGACATACTGATGGAGACAGGTCACAGTACCTCACAGAGAAGTACAGAAGTACAGATGAACATACATGTGTATCACATTTATTAAGATTACAAATAAGTCTTTGCAAATCTACATGACACTAACACCACTGACATGTATAAATCATACACATTTGACACTTACTAGTGATGTGATGTTATCGCCATATTTGTGTGTGTCATGTGATGACATTGCTCATACTCCATGCGGATGTTGTCTTGACGTGGGCATGTCTCTTTGCCTGTACTGATGTCGTTACCTATCAGCACATGCCTGGATGTGTTCACATTAATGCAATCGACCTTAATGCTGTGTATATGTCACATATATAGTCATACATAGCCATTAGGGACATGACCTGTGACCCTGCAGACTTGCAAGCATGTATGTGTTTTGCCATATACATCTACATGGCACTGTACAGCTGTGTAGTTTCCTGCCATGTATTGCCTGTGTTGCCCATGCGTAACACATGGGACAATAGCTAGCCTGATGGTATTTGCAGGGTTGGGTATCAACAATAGCATATATGGTCATAGTGATCTAGTAGGCTATATGCCCTGGGCCATTTATGAGCCTAGGCAGACAGGTTACCTAGCTGTAGGCAACAGACAGGTAAGTTTCAGTGGCCAGTTTAAGCAGTGCCACAGAACTGATCCACTGGGTTACTGATATATTTGGCATGCTGTCATCACACCATGTCACAGAGAGAGGCGATGTGCAGCTTCTCTGGACAGGGATGCATAGTATGGCAAGAGTATGTTAAGTGTATGGGACAGAGATCTGTCAGGCATGTTGTGACCCTTGTACTAGAAAGGTGGATGTCTATGAAGTATGTGTTTATTTGAGATCAGGCTGTGTTAAGTGTAGCATGTCCAACACATCTGGGTTGGACATGGCTTTATTCAGGGTAGGCTGTATGCTACATAGTGAATCTAGGGATTGGGAAGGGCAGTGTAGGCCATCTACACATGGGCAATAACCCTTAAAGGAAATATGTGATTTATTATGGGTCACATGAGTGTTGAGTATGGGTGAGCAATTATCTCAATATTCCTGGATGGCACCCTGTCATGATTAGGGGTGCCACATATGACTACCTGACTGGTGTGGTGAAGTTACTATCAAAGGAAAGACTACTGTCCAGCTGCATCCCATACACACACAGTTGCCATTATGTTGGCCACTGCCTAGGTGGTAGTTCATGGGTACAGGGTTTCTAACATAGGGGATGACAATGCCACACGTCACACACCACAGATCTGACACACAAAGGCCCTTCTGTATATTGACTGCAGCACACATTGAGTCAACTATTGCTCCTAGTTTATTTATTTATTTACTTATTTATTTATTTGCAGCTTGATTACCGGGGAAGTCCACTGGGCCGAATTGACCCATTTTCAGTGGAGGCCCAGGGAGAAAAGCTCCAAGATGCATTATACAATTTAGCTACAAATGATAGTTAATATTAAAGATCTTATGTAGAATAGTTACTCATAAATGCATTCAATATCATGCATAGTTAACAAATTCATTAAGCTTGAAGGTACGGATTACACAGTTTCATTTGAGGAAATCAGATATGGGTTAGATGTGGAAACAGTTTACACACAAACCATTTAAGACAATGTAAATACACTTTACATACACACATCAACAGTAGAATGCTATTTATAATATTTACAAGGTTTGGCTGTGTGAGGGTAGCTGTAGGAGGTGAGAGCTTAGAGAGAAGCTATATATAAATGTTGAGAGCTTAGATAGGCTCATAGGAAGATAACTATGAGAGTTGTAGAGCTTGGGAACCAGAGTGAGAACCCCCCTTGGATTAGGTTGGGTGAAGGCAGGTATATTTCCATTTAGTGGACAGGTGTTTGAATAGTTGGGTTTTGAAGTTTTCAGAGTTTGGAATGGTTCTTAGTGTGGAGGGAAGGGAATTCCATTATTTGCCTAGTGAGAAAGATAGGAGAAGTTGGCCTGCAGGACGTTTAGGTTTATAGATAGTAATTAAGCTCTGATTTTCAGATCTGAGAGCTCTGTTGGGTGTATAAGCGGGAAGGATGTTAGTTAGAGCAGGACATTTTGTTGGGTGAAATATGAGTCTATGTGCAGTAGTGATTTGGAGATAGTGTAGGTAGTTTGGGAGTTCAAGCCAATTCAGGGATTGTAGGGTTAGACAGTGATGGGTGGTATTTTTAGATTTAGAGGCAAATTTAGAGATTTTGTTGTAGCAGTTTTCTAGTTTAGAGATGATAGAGTAGGACAGGTTGGTTAGGAGAGGGGCTCCGTATAATAAGGAAGGAAGAAGATAAGTCGAGGCCAGAGTTTGCCTGGTAGAGTTGGAGAGAAAGCGATTATTCCTATACAGCATATCTAGCTTTTGGTGGGTTTTCTTAATATTTTGTTTAATATGAATATCAAACTTGAGGTGTTTATCTACAGTAATGCCAAGTAGTTTGGCAGAGGGGACTACTTCTATAGGTGAGTTGGTTTGACTATAGACTTTGAAGTTGTTTTTATCATAGGAGAGGGTCTTTGTGGGAAGGAATAGTAGAATCTTTGATTTATTTGCATTGAGACAGAGGTGGTTTTGGCGCATCCAGTTTTCAGTTGTTGAGAAGGCAGTTTGGGTTTTAGTCAGCAATTCAGAGGTTTGAGGCAGAGCAGACTAAGGTTGAATCATCTGCGTGGTGAATGATTTTAGCATCAGGAATAGCAGTGTGAAAGTTATTGATGAAGATGTTAAAAAGCATTGGCCCAAGGATGGATCCCTGTGGTACGCCAGTTGGGGTAGGTAGGAAGGAAGAGATGGAATTCTTCCATTTGACTACCTGTGATCTGTCTGATAGATAGCTGGAGAACCAGGATAAAGCATTATGTGAGAGATTAAGGTTTGCGAGATGACAGAGAAGGTGCTTGTGGGAAACAGTATCAAAGGCTTTAGACAGATCAAGTAAAACAGTATAAACTAAGTGGCCTGAATCTCGGGCTTGATTGACAGTTTCTAGGAAAGAGAGTAGAGTGGTTATTGTGCTATGGCCTGGACGGAAGCCATGCTGGGTAGGAGTGAGAAGATTGTTTTGGGTCAGGAAAGGCACAAGTTGGAGGTGGATGCATTTTTCTAGGATTCTGGAGATTGGTGACAGCAAAGCAATGGGGCAAAAGTTTGAGATGCTGGTATTTTTGCCTCCTTTATGAAGAGGAAGAATATAAGCTGAGCACCAGAGTTTGGGGACGTATGATTCTTTTATGGATCAGTTGATAATGATGCTGATTGGGAGTGCTATGCCATCAGCAGCACATTTTAGGAAGGAAGAGGGAATACTGTCGGGAGCATTAGAGCAAGGTTTATGTTTTTGACAAAAGTTTTTTTATAAAGTCAGTGGAGATGGGTTTGAGTTCAAACAGATAAGGTGAGTTAGAAGGGGAGGGTGTAGAGCAGTTGGGTTATTATTGGGAAATGTCTTGGTGAGGGTAGTAATAGTGTCTATGAAAAATGAGTTAAATTCAGAGCCTACTTTAGATAAGATTTACTTGGGTCAGGACACGGATTATTCTTGGAGCCTGGATTGAGGAGTGAATTTGCGGAGTTTTAGAATTTTTGGGGGTTTTTATTGTTATTGGACTGAAGTTTGATATAGTAGTATTTTTTGTCTTTGATGATTAGTCGTTTTGCATGGTTGCAGAGCTGTTTATATTGGAGCAAGGTATTGTCCAGTTTATTGTTTTGGTAAAGTTTCCATAGTTTGTCTCTGTGGTGCATAATCTGTTTTGTCTCTTGGGATAGCCAAGGAGCAGTTTTAATTTTTATCCTTTTGTTTCTTAGTGGGGCTAGTGAGTTTAAAGTATCAAGGAATGGTACACAAAGTGACTGTCCCATTTGTGATCATTACAGTGGAATGCAGGTGGTATAAGATGTAGTCGCAAGACAGTGAAACATGTATACACCTCAGATGGCTTAGTGGTAAGTCCCATGACTATAGTGTGTATGGTCCAGGGTTCAACACCTGCGATGCTTTACAAATGTTTTTTATTCCAGAATAGGGCTCATTTAAGCAGTTGTAAGCATGTTTAAAAGTGTTTGTGTGACATTATAGCAGCAGTTAAACACAGTTAAACAAACTTTGTAACGTATAACCTGTGTGTGCAAACACGGCCACATCCGCTAACTACTCAGGATATAAACATGTCAGTGAAGTAACATCTCACTATGTGCTTACATAACATTATATTCTCTGTTGACTGTACTCTCCAGCACACATGAGTTTATATGGGTGTTTTGAATGTTTATTATACAGACGATTACTACCTATGTATGCAAGCTGTGGTTAAGGTATACTTCTGAAAATGATAAACATTCCTGCCTTTATCAGGATTGGGACCTCAAATGCACAGATACTATGCAGATGCTGTAACCATTACACTATTGACATTAACGTTGCTTCTGCCTATTTCCAATTTAGATGACTTCTATGTGTAAGCTAGGCTAAGCAAAGGGCGGAGGCCCCCAAACCCACTGAGCTTCACTTACTCTTGAAATAACAAGATATAACAAATGGGGTCTATATTAGATCAGCGAATGCTTAAAAAAGCGAATGCTGATTGATCGACCTTATGTAAGCGAAAGCTTACAATCTCGAACTGTCAGATCAGTGACTTTTTTCCCTAGAGAAAAAATTGCTGATCCAAAACACATACACAGAACACAAGCACACCAAACAAAAATAAATCCACATACATACACCTAAAATCTGACACCTAACCCTACACTAAACTATGCACACACCACTAACTATCCACTTGCTTAACCCAAACCCTAACCCTAAGGTCCGTCACTATTGCACACTCACCTCACCTGCTCCCTAACCCTAACTCACCTAAATCTGCCCTAACCCTCATGTCGAACAATCGCACATATACCTAACCTGAGCCCTAACCCAACTCACCTAACCCACCCTAACACTCACATCCACACAATCGCACACTTACCTGAATCTGACCCGTAACTTTCCACCACAGCACTGAAAATACCGAAGCAACAGAAACGGACAACCGAATTCTTTCCCTAGGAAAAAATTTGAGCTTCTGTTGCTTCGATATTTGTAACTTTTGCTAAAATAAGGTCGATCGATCAGCGTTCGCTTGTTTAAGCGTTCGCTGATCTAATATAGTCCCTAACAAATGTACTCTGAGACAATAGATTACATTCCTTACTACATTAGGCATAGCCCCACACTGACACACTTCAAGGGAAACCTTGTTCTGTGAATGGGTAACAGAATATACACCTCTGGGATCATGTGTCCCAGAACCATACAGCCAGGGGGTGGGGGAGCCTGTCCAGTTTGATAGCTGCGAGACCTGTTGGGAAAATTGAATGGTGTTAAATTGTCACATGAACATGCCCTCTTTAGATAACTAAGTGCCCCTCTCACCCTCCACAACCCCAGTCTTCAACAGCTTCCAGCAACTCTGCCTAGAATTGCTTCATTGGCTATGCTCGACAGAGGCTCAGTTACTTCATCAGTGGTGCAGAGAAAGCCAACACACTGTAGCTATGCTTCTAATTGCCCTTGGGCAGATAGGTAGTAGGCTGTGAACCTCTAAAGTGCAGACTATCACAGCCATAATATGTGAATAAACAGACCTTCAGATCATAATATACAGTGAGAAATCACCATGTGGTCAAGAGACAATTAAGTACAGCAAGAACATACAGAACACTGATACTTAGTCACTCCAAAAGCCTATCTTGGAAGCTAGAAGACTTGTATAAGTTTAACACTTTCTATTGCTTACCAGTAGGTTACCTACAGGAGAGATGAAAAACAAGCACAGATGGGGAACATGCATGCAACAATACCATACCGGCTTATGTGTCAGCCTTAGGCTTTGGAATACTGGCCAAGGCTATTGGCACCCCCGTGGTGCCTTATTTAGGAGAGTCTTGAAGTTGAATACCAGCTCCTCAAACAGCACAATAGCAGAATCAATGAGGGTTATGCTACTCAACACCAGGGGTTGTGATCACAACATGCATGCACTCACAGCACTCCTCAGGATGGACAACATCAACATCTGTGCAGTAACTGAGATCTGTCTTAAGACTCCTGAAAGCACACCATCACTACCAGACTACAACCTATACCACACATTTCTGCCACAGAACATGGACTGACACAGACATCGAGGGGGTGTATCCATAGTCATTAGGGATACCTACACCTCCAGGTTAGTGGGGTAGCATGATACCTCTGAGATCATCCATGTGCAGCTAACATCAGCCACAACTGCAATGTAAACTGTGGCCTGCTATGGATCACCCTCCATGACCCAGGACCACCACTCCACCTACCTGGAGACAGTGGAGAACTTGACAGCCCTAACGCACACCCTGGCATTGGTCGATGTCAACTACCATACCATTAATTGGGAAACTTACTCCAGTACTCACTTCCAGGCCCAGCGCTTCCTGGCATTTATCACCTCATATGCCCTGTATCAGGTGGTAACCTCCCTAACGAGGGGTGGAAACATACCAGAAGTGGTCATCACCAACATGGGAAACAGATGCACCACAGCGGAAGTTAACCGGTCACTGGTTAGATCTGACCATGAACTAATCACTGTTTCCACACCCAAGCATATCCTCCACCCACGGATACCACAGTGTATACTTTTCCTACAGCTAAATTTACACTACTAGTGACAGGGGTGGGGTGTTTCACAGCACCCATGCTAAGGGGAAACACTGCTCAAGATACAGGCAGACTTACAAATGCAGTCTATAAGCACCTACGGATGTATGGTTTGTGCCATCACTGGTAAACCAAAACTCACTCCTCCTAGACAAGGACACCAGTCTGGTGGACCTCTGCAATAAACAGGCTATACAGAAGTAGGACAGTGTTCAAGACAAACAGCAAATCCCACAAAGGCAGACATCCGTGACCACTATTAGTATGATACGTAGGTCTTTCATGACATCATCCAAGGTTAACAACAGCAGGAGAATATGCAAGGATTCGAAAGATAACCACAAAGCCTCCCTTGGCTATGTCAAGGATCTAAGTGTTGACACACAGATTTGCACTGTGCTGGTGAAATATAGCACAAAATATGCTGACCCAACTGATATCGCCAACATCCTTGCAGATACATTCAGTGCATACTCCACCCCCTATAGAGCCCACAACACTACCCAAAAGGTACAGTATCCCAGATATCAGAGACATACAAGTGGAAATGGCCCTCTCTAACAGCAGAACACAGCTTCAGTGGAGGCAGATGTTGCCCCAGACTGCATCTTGCAAACTGTACAAGACAGCCTGACCTATCTCCTAATTAAGCTTTCCAACCTCAGCCTCTTCACAGGCTACATGCCCTTACAATGGCACGTGGCAACAGTTATTCCACTCCAACAAGGTGGAATCACAGCTGACCATGGTAACTACCACCCCATAAGCCTGATTAGCCTGGTCTGCAATGGTATGGATCGCATCCTCATGGCACTCATTAACAAAAACATTGGTAACCTCTGAACACGTGACCCAACCCAGGTCAGCTTGGATGAGTGCAGTTCATGCCTACTGAACCTGTTTGACGTCTTACATACAGTCACCAAGACGTTAGATGACGGGGAGGTGGTTCACACATACTACCTGGACCTTGCCAAGGCTTTTGACACCATGCCCCACTCAGATATTATTAATAAACACACCAGCCTGAACATACACCCATACATCACAGGATGGGTTGCCAACGGGCGTACACACAGAACCCACATGGTACGACTAACGGCCTCCAGGTCCAACTATTGACCAGTCACAACTGGTGTCCCACAGGACTCAGTCCTGGGAGCCCTACTGTTTGGCATATACTTCTCAGAGGTACAGGCAAACACAGGTGGACTACGGCAGACCATGTTTGGCAATGACTGTGAACTGGGAGGCAGGATAGATAGTCCAGCTGACACAGACATACCTCAAGGGGCCTCACAGAGACCGTCACAGGGTGTCAACGTCACAGCCTCCAGCCAAGTGCCACTAACTGCATGGTCTCTCCATTATGGAATATTAAGCACCCACATATTAACACATAAGTGGCAGCCACTTTAATACAGATGAGGTAATGGGGTATCTGGGGACTAAGGTAGATAGTGATCTCCCCTTTGACAATCATATCTCCACAGTGGTTAGGACAACCTTCAATGTAGGCCATCCAATTACTAAAGGATTCCCATCTAGACATACTGGGGTTATAGTGCCCCTTTACTCATCACTCATCAGTCCCATCATAGGGTATAATAACACATTTGGGATGTACCTCAGAAGACGCTTCCAACAGCTGGGAGGTCCACAAATGTACCTCGCCAAGGGGAATACTGGCCACCAACATATGACCTATGCAGTCAGACTGAATAAACTCCTGCTTTACTCAGTGGCATCTTGTTTACCCAAAGATGATCACTGCTGGCCAACACAGCCATGTTGAACTCAGGCTTAATGGATATGCTCCACCTATAGGAATCCATGTCACAGTGAGCCACACACTGTAGTGATCTGAACCTTGCCACAACAATAACTGGAAGACTGGAGGGACAGATTCCTATCACAGACACTCCCCATACTTTGGAACAACATCCCTAACTACATTATACAGTGCCCCTCACTAACACTCTGCAAGAGAAACCTTGAAGAGTGGATGGGGAACAGTAGATGCATCCCAAGGATTCCACAATTGGCTCTACTCCACAGAGGGACAGTTAATGAATCAATGAGGTGGCAAAAGCTGGCACATTTTGGCTGGGCTTATGAATGGCCTCTGGCAGTTGGCCAAGTACCTACCTATGAATCTATACATATAGTATCAGCACATGCTGATAGCTTAATTTACTGTTCAGGTGTTGACTTACCTTGTGCCAATGGCAGCTGTGTGTGCAATAGTTGAGGGCTGCCTATGTTGGATGCACACAGTAGACTGCCTATACATGACAATTTACAGGTAGTTTTGTGTGTATGCCATTCATTTTTACTGTGTGTGCAGGTGGAGAAAGGTGTCAGTCCCTAGGTGCCTACACTGTCAGTGTGTGTGCTACACGTTCCCTCTTTGCCAAGTCATGGGCATACTGAGGACGCCTACGTCTGCCTATTGGGGCTGGCTCAGGGTGTTCGTGGTCTGAGTACCTCTGTGCCTGTGGGGCCCTTGGCAATGGTGGTGGGCTGTGAGGGCCTTCACCATTCTGTCCCTGCTGCAGCTGTTTCTGCAGGACCATATTGTTTAGCATGGCACATACTATGAAGATATGCGCACACGTGCCTGGAGAGTACTGCAGGGCTCCACCAGATATATCCAAGCAACAGAACCATGATTTCAGCATCTCAAAAATATGCTATATGATGATTCTGGTTTGTGCGTGTGCCTCATTATGGCATTCCTGCATGGGTGTGTGTGCATTTCTGATGGGAGTCATCATCCACGGTCCCAATGCATAGCCAGCATCCCCCACCAGGTAGCCATTTGGGATGTTCCCCCTGGCAAATAACTGATACAGCTGTGAGGCATGCCAGATGTGCGAGTCATGATAGCTTCCAGGGCTGCCAGCACACACATCCATGATAATGCCCTGGGCATTGCACACGACCTGGCAGTTGATGGAGGGGTATCCCTTGCGGTTTATGTAGCACCTACCCTGCTCACCAGGTGGTGACTTGATGATTATGTGCATGCAGTCTATTGCACCCAGTACCTCCAGGTATTCTACCACATGATGGAAGAGATGCATATTGCTGGACAAATCCTCCTGCATTCGGGGGAAGTATATGTGCTCATTAGCATGTAGTAACATGGCATCCAGGAACTGGTGTAGTAGCCTGGATGCTAATGCCTGTGAGATCCCCATGATATCCCCAGTTGGTCTTTGAAAGGTACCTGTAGCTAGTATTCTCAGGCTTACACATACCTTTGTATCCACTGGGATGGGTTCCCCTCTGTTTGTTCTTGCTCTGAGGTGTGGCCAGCACAGCTCCACAAGTTGCTGTAGGATGTCCCTGTCCACCCTGTAATGCTCTACTATCTCCAGATCATGTAGCCCCTGGTAAGTTACCCTGGGTCTGAACACTCTCCTCCTCCTCTGGTGCCTGAAGTGGTCATGTGCATCATCCTCCACACCGCCTTCAGTCTCCAACACATGCTGGTGGATCAAAGCTATGGCAGCCTCTAACATGTACATACTAAAAGTTCCCCGTCTGTATACACCACTGGGGCAGAGTGTATGGGAATACACAAATGTGTGTGAGGTGCTTTCACACTTTATAGTATTGTGCTATGAATACTGCTGATGTCAGTGGATGTGTATGAGCTATTCCAGCTGCAGCGTGTCTTAATTATGGGTTTTGCAATGAGTACTGCAAGTGTGGGGCCTTTACTGTGGAGATATGCTTGCTTGCCTTGATTAATTTGTTGCCCTTTAATTCACTTTTAAACATGGATCCCCTCCCATTATCAGGCATGCATCCACCTACCATCTTTCGTGTTTTGTACTTTCCCTACCCAGTCATGGCAAAATGTGTCTTGTAGCTGATATACTGCAAATTGGCTTTGTTCTGCTTTGACACTTTACTGTTGTCTTTGCAGTACAGCCCCTCCCCTTTCCTGTTCTGCAGGTAGCTGCTTGCAGCATTGTTAGCTGTTGTCAATGGCCCACTCTAGGCTCCTAGGTGTTAATTAGTCATTTGTACTCCAATTTCACAGCTTCAGCATTTCCTTATTTCTTTCCTCTATCCTTCCTGTTTCAGCCACAGTGTGCACTGCGCAAACCCATTTATCGGGTTTACGTGCGTTTTCATCTCCATTCACATGCATACTCGGTTAACTTGTGTACTCTCAGCTAAGCATAGCTATGGCCAGTTCATCGCACCCCTACCCTGCAGCTTTGCCTAGCTAGGGGCAAACCAGTTTAGCAATGCTCCAATGTGCTTACAGCAATGGCGACACACCCCTCTCTTGATGTCATCTTTATCTCAAGGGCACACCTCAGTGTTATAATGCTATGCTGTGAGGTGCATCCTTACATCAGCGGGGAATCTGTGATTAACTATTACTCCTTTCATTTGCATGGCATTGACTACTAATTCCTAGCTACCACACATAACACTGTCACAGCCCTTTAGCAACCCTTGCACCATAGTATGGTGTAGCATGCCTGCCATTGACTATTATGGGGAAATCATGATATGTGTTTCATTGCAGTTTTATTCTATATTTTTATATTTTCCTTGCGATCCCTTTGTGCACCTCTGCCCTGAGCTTCCACATCGTGATAGTGTGACTATATATTAAATGTTAATATTATATTTTGTACATTTTTTATGCCAATGGCTATATATTTAGCCATTGGCATATATTAACAATATAATACATATGTTTGGTCGGCTGTCATGGCTCCGATTTTATGTTTGCAAAAATGTAAACCGTTTTCTACATTTTATATTTCTGCATGCTTACACTACGCCTGCACCACTTCCTGGATTGCTACATACCTCATTTGCATGCTACACTGCTGTACATGGGGTAATTAGCATACAGGGCCCGGGAGTTGTGCAGGCATAGCGTATGCAGGTAGTGTACATGGAAACAGCTCATACCTGGATCACACGGCGGCCATATTTGGTGTTAGAACACCAATGCTACGTCTGCATCTTGCGCAAGCTTCATGAATCCCAGGGATAGTCTACACATTGTGGTAATCTTTATCAGTCCCCCTCTATGTTTAGGTCTGCAAGAAAATAAGTAAATAAACTAAAATTAGGAAGAAGGTGGTGGGAGTTATGATTGTGTTGTCTCCCTCAGAATGGTGTAGGTATTGAATCCAAATACTGATAACATCTAATCACAAAATGTTGAATAATTCTATTAAAGTAAAACTGCCTTATATCATAAACTCTAACTGCAAAACCAAACTAAAGTTTGTCTTGATAGTCATAGAAAATCAGGGTAGCTACAGTCTGCGGTAAGCCATGATGATATTGTAGCTTCACATTTTGAAACATCACAAAAAATATACATTCCTGTATTACTGGTTCCAGAGTATGAACAAACATTTAATTTGTCAAATTAACAGTTCATGTGTGTAGGCTGAAATATACTCTGTTTTCTTCTATGGGCTTCATAAAGATTCAATTAGCCAAAAATAGGTGGTTGCCTGTCTAGGTTGTCCATTTAGATAGTAGTATTTGACAATGTTGCCCCTTCACTCTTACTTTTTTTTACTTTGCAATTGCAGTTCTTAAACTAACTTTAATTTTATCTATATTTCACTAGAAACAGACGTGAATATAATGTTCAAAATTCAAGATGGTCAGTCACTGACAAGACAGAATTATTTATCAAGGCCATGTGAAGTTCTGATGGTCACTAGAGACTATATAAGTGGGCTGTCTGGGGGAGATGGCAGTATCTGATATAGATAGAATTCTGGGCTGAAGTCAAGTGCGATATGCTCATCTGTATAATCAGTGCTACACTAATGAGATGCAATTTATCAAGAACTGAAAAATGCTTCTCAATGCCAAGGGCATGGAAAATTGATGGATGATAGCTCATCATGCTACACCTACATTATGTGAGATAATCATTTAGTATCCTGCTGATTTAGGAGTTGTCATAGATTCTCTCACTGATTCATTGGCTAATGGCCCTGGAGCCTTTACAAGCCTAGCCCATAGGAGTACCTTGGCATCGTGCATCACTTGTAGGAATTAACCATGAGGGGAAAAGAAGAATGAACACTAGGAGGAAACAGAGACAGATAGAGATCGAGATGGAAGAGAAACAGACAGAAATACACTAACAGCTGCCAGACCAGGTGCATAAGTCAGATAGGAGATGGAGCACAAGTTAACTGATAGGAGACTGTGGACCACAATTTGAGATAGGCAGTAAAAGTGTGAAAGACAATGAGCTGCAATGACCAGTGGGCTGAATGACAAGCTAGTTGAGGGGCATTGATCACTGTTGGGATGGATGATGGGGAAGTCAGGGACTCTAACTGCTAACAGGCTTAGGAGATGATTTATAGAATTCTGATTTTCTGGTGGAAGAGCACACTTCAGGTGGCACAGTATATAAAATATAGCATTTCTTTAAGGTGAGTGATTTATCACAGCAAAAAGGTTAGTCTTCAGAGTCAGGGAAGGTGTGGATTCATACTGGGATTCCTTATTCTGAGTCATATGCTACAGATGCAGTACAATTTTTTTGGGACTGTACAAGCATTTTATGCAGGAATATTTAGTGTGTTTTTTCTATAAGGAGAGTTTTTCTAAGCTTTGTGGATAGCAACTTTTGAAACAAAAAGCTTATATCTGCTATAACCTTCATGGATCACAAGTAGTATTTCTATATATCGATGCAATGGCACATTTTACACAATGGGGATTTCATTTCTCATCTGTTACAAAAAAGAAATGCTGTAATGATTTTGTAATGCTTGTATTTTTCAATAAATCTTTGAAATTTGATGAATAAGTACAAATTATCAATGATTCATTTATTTTCACAATGAGTATAAAATTTCCTTTCCAGAAAAACAAAGCACAGGTACTCTTTTTGGCACTTTCTTTTCATAATATGGTATTAAACAGACAGCACCTTAACAGCAGTTTATAATTGAGTAAATTAATCTGAGGCACTTCTAAACTTCTTTTAATCTATATATTTTGTCAGAGATTAAGTTCATATAGTAATGTTCTAAAGGTTGATTTACAATTTGCAGTAGCTTTTAACTTTTCAGTTTCAGTACTTGCTAAAGTACTACAGAATATCTTTTAGAATCACTTAAATTTCCAGTTTTTTTTTTACAGTAAGAATACATGTCAGTTTCTCCCACTCATATTTAAAGTTTTGCTATACTCAGTCTGTAGGTCTGCATTCAGACTTCCAAACCATCTCACTGTTGACTGCCGGAGGTTAAAAAGGTTACATGGTCCTTGAAAACACTTACTGATGCAATGATGCTCTATACATATTGGATGGGCAAATATTCCACTCATGTCCTGTTCTTTCTTGTAATTACACAATTAGTTGCAATACCTGTTTATTGGTTGAAAGTATTTGACTGTTGAATAACTGTATTCAGTCATATGGACCACACTCTAAGTCTTATTTGTGGATGCTGTGTCCTTTCACCGCATGGCATTAAAAGGACATTTACATGCATACAATTATTCACTGAATCTGGCCTAGCAATCTTCAAGTCTAAACTGTGGTTCAGGTTTTGAAGACATACTTGATGTCTAAAGTTCTTAGGTTAAACTGTTGACTAATTAGGCAAGTCATAGTGATGACATAATCTTTAGCTGAAAGCTTCATAAAGATGAATCTTTCACTTACATGAAAGTTTCATAAAGATGATGCTTTCTCTTACATTTTTGGATTTGTTGAAAAGGGACAATGCCTTTAGCCATCATCAGAGATTAACAGTCATTGTAATGAGTGCTCATACATCTGAGAGTGTTACTGGACTGTTTTTATTCTAAGATAATTTGTTCCACTCTAGCTTCCACACTTTTGCCCATGCAGTTAAAATTGAAATCTACTAAAAAAAAAAAAAAATCAAAACTGGCATTATGTCCAGACTCAAACATAAGGTTTGCAGCAGACTTCTTTTGTACCAACAAAAATAAAATAAAACAAACTGACCACGGCTGAATAGGTATCCAAATTCCAGAAAAAAACGTAAAGTTTTTTTCTGGAATTTGGATACCTATTCAGCCGTGGTCAGTTCGCTTATTTTATTTTTGTTACTGCTCTGAGGTGTAAACCGAGCGTTTATCTAGTCTGTGGATCCTTTTTCTTTTGTACCAAGCCTAACCTGTTGTAAATCTGCATTTCTGTGATGCATATTAGTGATATTTTTGATAAAACTTAACTAATTCCTCCTACTGACTTCAGTAAGCTTGGTATTCTCTTTGAACATTCAAGACTTTCTACAATGCTAGTAAGGGAAAAAGTGAATAAAATGTCATAAACTGCAAAAGCATTCTTTTATGAAATGAGACTACTAGTACTGGGTGTTTTGAAATAATTAGTGAATTTAGGATTTTATTTTAGTTACAAAAGACAACATTTATCTCATGTGTAGCATACTTAGAGATAAGGTTATTTTATTTTACGTTTTCCTGGTTTAGGTCATATATGAAAAGGGCACATTTATCTGTCTGTTTGCCTTTGAGACTATTGTGGCATGGTTGTGGTAGCAGCTGAGCCAGTGAAAAGCTTGAGTTGGGCCTTATGCGGTACAGTTAATGAAATGAAGCTGCCTGGGAATTTAATTCAGAACATTTTATTCTGCTGTTCTGGCATGAATATTAACGTTAGAATAACAAATGCAGCAAGTTCGTTCAGCAGGAGAGCTGAAAAGAAGCCAGTGATACTTTGTGAAACAAGATAGTATGTGTCTTATTCCAATGTGAATATGAGACAAATTCCATTATTCAGAACTAAAAGGTCTTGTGCTTTTGTTTCTTGAAAACAATTGTTTAGGTGAAGGCAAGTGTGGCAGGAGCTGTCAGTCATTTGTTAGTAGACAATAGTGTCAAACTCAGTGTGAAAACTCAACACTGTGTGTTCATATAAAGATACTGAAGTTAGACTGAAACTTATCAATAGGCACATATCATACCCACTCCCACTGGGAACCCCTATGGTTGTGGAAAAATATGCAGTGCAGCTTGGTGTAACTGGGAAGACAGACAGACAGAGAGTGCAGTGCAGCTTGGTGTAACAGGGAAGACAGACAGACAGAGAGTATTTCCAATTTCCATTATGATGACAAAGCCAATAATTTAATGTATAGAATAACAAAAAGGAAGGGAACAGCTGCTAACTGCCTCAGTCTGAGACATTGTTAAGGCCACTTACAGCTGACTGTATGTCTGAGACTAGGAATGGCAATTTAATGACATTTACAAAAGTGTGGGAACTACTCCCTGCTCTTTCTTTTACATTATTGATGGGGGCCTTTTGTACAATATTTGACTTGCTTTAGACTTTACAGAAGAAGGCTGCAACATATCTCAGAGCACTAAAGCAATGCATTTTGGGATGAAGAGATTAGGGTTATAAGAAATATGGAGGACTATACATCCAGAGCACAGGGAGATTCATTTACAGCCCCAGACTTCCATAGTTATACCACACTGGACTATGGGTTAGTGTTTGCCCAAGCAGTACCCTTACTTGGTATGGCTTATATTATCCCACTAGCACTGACTGACTATAAATTGGTGGCAAAAATAGGGGGAGTGGACAGCTGGAAGATGGATATACTAATTATGTAGCTGACAAAATCCATGCATTTGATAACTGAAGGAGTATAGACATCTGTAAAGTGCAACTGTTATAACATTGTTCCCATGCAGATCTAGTGGGAATAATTGAAAATTAATTCAAATGTTATGTAAGGGGGCTAAAGTCTTCTATTAGAATAAATTCAATGAGACAGTGGATTGGGCTGAGATGGAGGTAAACAAGGCAAACACCTCATGCAAGCAAACTGCTTTAAGAATAAACAGGTCTTGATATAGATGGGTGAGCTTTCAACTCATTGAATTGCTGACTGACAGCAGCAGTTACACCTTGAGAAAAGAATAAGCTGGTGAGGTTTCTGGCACTCGATGCTTAAACAGATGAAAAGACACATAACCATTAGCACCCTACAGTAGGGTAATACTGGGAAGATTTACAGCAAAAGCAACAACATTTTAAAAGAAATTTGTGTTTTATTTTAACAGCTGTATGTTGAGTTCTGTTGGCAAAAGGCACTGAAAAGGTAATACTAATAGTTTCCTTTGGCAATGCCACCTGCCTTAGGCCAAGAATGAGAAAGCTTTTAAAGTAGTAGGTCCCATTAGTAGGCAAAAAGTCTTGTATGCTATTCAGAAAACCCCTAAAGGGAAATTACCAGGACATGACAGCCTGAATGTGGAGCAGGTGATGATTAAATTGAAACCTGTATGCTCTTTTAACTGAACAATATGTAATCTGAAGTTTTTTTTTTTTTTTTTTTTTTTTTAAGGGGAAAGGGTGACACTTACATTTGCAAACTATTTGGCACCATTATATATAAAGATGACTAGGCTGCTTGTGCAGCAATTTTCTTCTTTTTTTCATTTTTGTTTGATATATATGAAATTGCCAGAGATTAGGCAAAGCCAACCAGTTTCTTCATACATTAAAGTATTGTGGCAAATTAATTGAAGTTGGAGTGAGCAGCTAGGAATAAGATGAGCTAATAACTGTGCTAGAAATAGCATCACAGGCAAGAAATTAAATGGATGCTAGTTCAGAGCTGGGGATTGAAATTTAGGGTGATATTTATTGGACGGTTATACAATGTGTAGGAGTGTGTCTTCTCTGAATAGTTTTATTATAGGTAATGCTAGTTTTTTACATTTGGGTATAACTATTGCTTTACAAAATGTTAAATGTGTTGTGAGGTTAGTGCTTGCTAATATTTCATGCTAATATTGCTTGAAAATGTTTATTAAAGGGTGCCATATCTGCTGTTTGTCCAGAAAGACATGGAATTACATACAATTCAGACTTGAGCTGGGAATCTTTAAATTATGTTTTGTGGTTGCTAGCACCATCCCTGCTAATCCATCTTCATCAAATCATCTCATCATCAACCTCCTCTTTTCCCATTTTTTTATGTGGGGTTGAGGTGTTATGTCAACTGTTGCATTCTCACTTGATTCAATGCCGTTCTCTTACCTTCTTCAACATTCATGCCCGACTGTCACAGGTCGGCTCTTACACAATCCATCCTCCTGTGTGCTGGACGCCCTTGTTTCCTCTTGAATTCTTCCTTTCTATCCCAGTCTTCTTCACTAGATTGTCTTCTGCTTTTCTGCTCATGTACCTGAACCACCATAATTTGTTCTTGCTGACTTTGTCTGCAGTTGGAGATACATTGGCTTCTGCTCTGATTTCCTCATTTATTCATCTGTCTTACAGTGTGTGTCCTAGCACAAATCTCAGGCATTTCATCTGTATCACCTTAGCTCTCCCAGGTTTCTGTACCATACAGTAGTACTGGTTGCACCACTGTTTTGCACACCTTATGTTTCATCTTCTTTCTATCTGTCATATACTACCACTGATACTTGGTGCCAGTGACAGCTGGCTGCAGCCCCTATGTTTCTAGCTTCCACCAACTCATTCAGACTCCCCCTCTCCTCAACCACCTCTCCCAGACATTTGAAGCTGTTAACCTGTTCCATTACTATATCTTCTATCTCAATTCTCAACTTCTTCTAATTTCCCCTCTTGCTGCGATTACAACTGTCTTATCTGTGCTCATTTTCAACCCATGTTCCTTCAGTTTTGCATTGCATTTCTCTATCCATTGCTGAAGTTCTTGGTTATAGTCTGCCTGCAATGCCACATCATCTGCATACAGCAACTTTTTTGACCTGTACACTCCAACCTGTTTGCTGTTGTATTCCATCACCAGTATGAGCAGCAGTGGGTTCACTGCTAAACCCTGATGTGTACCCACTCCCACTGGGAACCCCTCTGGGAGTCCAAACTCTGCCTGTCCTTGAATAATTGGGTCTTTGCACATAGCCTGCACCAGTTCTACTAATATTTTTGGGACTTAGAATCATCACAAGACTGCCCAAAACAACTTTCTTGGGACGTTGTCATATTCTTTCTCCAAGTCTAAGAATGCCCAGTTGGACTCTTTCCTCATCTCTAGCTTTTTCTCAACCATCTGCCTCACTGCAAACATTGGGTCAGCTGAGCTGCATCCTGATCTTAATCTGAACTGCTTAGCTCTTATCCTACTTTTTACTACTCTTTGTATCCATTTAGCAATCATCCTGTCCAGGACTTTCATGCAGTCTGATAGGAGTTTGATAACTCTGTACTGTCCATAGTTGTGAATATCCCCTTTCTGCTTGTACACTGGCAATAGTATACTAATTCTACAGTCATCTTGGATATGCCCTTCTGTCCATAATGCTTTGAGCACCCTCAGGAACCATTTCTCCCCTATCTCACCCAACATGTTTACCATATCTGCTGTGACCTCATCTAAACTTTCTGCTTTCCCCAACTTCATTTTCCTCGGTGCTAATATTACTTCTTCTAAGGTGGACTCCTCCTCTTTTCTCATTATAGGCTGTGTATGGGACAGTACTACTTCTGAGGGTTTTTCTTCATTTAGAAGCTGCTGGAAGTACTCCGCCATCTGGCTTTGATGTCCTCTGGGCTGGTGAGCAGGTTGTTGCTGGCATCACATATGGGTTCCTAGGTGTGTACTAGGCTAATGGCCCTGTAGCCTTTACAAGCCTAGCCCAAAGGATTACCCTGGCATCAGGCCACCAGACCATAGTTCTCAGTGCCTCTGTTGAGTAAAGCCACTGGAGTGATCCCTGGGGTGAATTTTCTATTTCCCATCCACTCATCAAGATTTCTCTTGAAGAGGGCCAGTGAGGTGCTCTGCTTGACATGTATGGGAAGTCTATGCCATAGCATGGGCAGTCTCTGGGTTATGAACTTGTCCCTCCAGCATGTTCTGTTGATTGTGGTAATGAGGATGAGGTCTCTGGAGCATGTGGTGTGGAGGGATTTGGATTTCTTTAGATGTAGCATTTCTAACAGATCTGGGTCAGACATGGCTTTCTAAGTCAAGCAGAGATTGCCTCTAAGCAGGTGATATGAGACAGAGAATAGCTGGAGTTTTTTAAGTCTGTCCATATAGGACAAATGTTTAAAGCTTAGGATCCTCTTTGTGAGGTACTTTTCTGGCCTCTCCAGTTGTTGCAGGTGTTTAGTGAGGTACATGCCAAATGGGGTATTGTACTCAATGATTGTTCTAATGAGGGAAGAGTAGGGGGAGACAAAGACCTATTTCTTCCTAAATGCAAAATCCTTAGTAAGATGTGCCACATAGAAGGACTTTCTGACCACAGTGGCAATGTGGTGGTCAAAAGAGAGGTTGCTGTCAACCTGTGTTCCCAGATCTCTTATAACACCTTCTGTGTTCAGTGGACTACCTGGGAACCGGGTTTTTTCAAAAGGGGATGATGACATTTTTTGGCATTCAGTTTAAGGCCATGGTTCTGACACCAGTCGGTCTCAGTCAGGCCTTTCTGTAGGATGTCAACATCACTTGGGGAGTTAATAATAGCTCCCAACTTGCAATTGTCTGTGAACTTTGTCAGCCAGAGTCTCTTCATGTTAGCCTGGACTTCAGAGAAGTAGATAGCAAACCGGAGAGGGCCCAAGACTAAACCCTGTGGGACACCACCTGTGACTGGTCAGCACTCTGACTTGGAGTCAGCTACTTTCACACTGTGGGTTCTACCTGTGAGCCATTTTGTAACCCACCTAGTGATATAGGAGTTGATGCCTAGCTAAGTGAGCTTTTCTATTATTCCTGAGTGGGGAATGGTGTCAAAAGCCTTAGCCAGATCAAGGTAGGCTGTATGAACCACCTTGCCTTCATCCATAGCTCTGGTGACTGACTCAAAGAAGTTGACCCAAGTTGAGCAGACATGATCCATCCTTCACAAAATCAAACTGTGTGGGATACAGAGTTTTGGAGATCCCTATATCCTTGTTTATTAGGTCCATGATGATGCGTTCCATAGCTTTGCATATCAGACTTGTCAGGCTAATGGGGCAATAGTTCCCAGGATCTGTAGTTACTCTTCCTTTGTGGAGAAGGATGACTGTAGCAATGCTCCATTTGGTAGGGACAAAGCCTGAGGTGAGGCTGTGATTGAACAGGGCATGCAGGTGAGGTGTCAGTTCACTCATAGTTCATGTAGAACACAGTCAGGGATATTGTCAGGTCCCATAGAAGTTGTATTCTTGGCCTTGGACAGTGCTGTTTTAACCTGTGCAGCAGTAATACTGGGTGCCTGGCAATCTACTGGTATTGTGACTGGTCCCTTGGGGGGGAGAGGTAAAGTTAGCACTGAATCTGTCAGCCAGTATATTGGCAATATCTCTTGGCTCAGCATAGAAGGTACTTTTGTGTGGCAGTTCAGAGCAAATCTGGGTATTGCCGTGGAGATTCTTTACATAAGTATAGAAGGCCTTGTTGTTGTCTTTACTATCTGCTGCAATTCTGTTTTCATAGCTAGCTTTAGAGGATTTGATAAGGGATCTCAACTTTTTGCTGAGGCTGATAAGGGAGTTTTTCCAGTCTTGGGACTTCACCTTATTCCGCGTCAGTTTCATTCTTCTGTTGTACAGTTTTTTTTATGGCAGGGGATGACAAGATTGGCTTCCACTTTTGGATGAGAGCATCTTGGTTCTATTGGGTATGGTGAGATCCATGCATTTGTGTATGTGTTCATACAGTGCATTGGTGTATGATTTGGTGGTCATGCAACTGATCTCCATTTGCATTGGTGCCATGAAGTTAGCAACCTCTGCTTTTAGGAGCCCAAAGTTAGTTATGTGAGACATTTTTCATGGTGGTTACCTTTTCGGGGGGTGGGGGGGTGAGAGGGATGTGGATTTTCGAAGTGATTCGTTTGTGGTCAGATCTAACCAAGGAGGAGTTGACTGTTGGTATAGAGCAACAGTCTCCCATGTTAGTAATGACCAGGTCAAGATTTTTCTACCTCTAGGCGGGGTAAGAATGAGCTGGTCCAGTGCATTGGAATTAATAAATTCCTGGAAACATTGGGCAAGTGTATTGGTACACCAGTTAATGAAGCGGTAGTTGAATTCACCCAGTATGAGAGTGGTAAGTTGGACCTTAATATTCTACAGGGTGCTTAGGAATGTGGGACATGGTTGGGGACCTATAGCAGGCTATGACCTGAATCGCTGTCTTACCCAGTGTTGGCTGCACCTAAAGTATCTCAGATGCATTATGTTGGGCTACCAGTCTGGAGGTGTGCGCATCCTTTATGAATATGGAAACACCACAGACTTAGGAGCTTCGGTCCATGTTCTGGGGCTGAAAGATGTGAAATGAGTTATAGCCTGGTAGTGCAGGGGTGCTTTCTGCTTCCTTGAACCAGGTCTCTGTTATGGCACAAATGTCAATATTCTCCATTTTAAGGAGTGCTTCAAGCGAGTGCATTTTGAGATTTAGACTTCTAGCATTGAGCAACATGACCCTCAGATTGCATTTGTTTATAGGTTTTACAGTGGCAATTTGGTCTTCGGAACACCACCTAAAAAGGCACTATAGGGGTGGCAAGAGCCTTGGCCAGTATCCGGAAGGAAGCCCAGGGGTGACAGATACAGGTTATGTCTGGTAAAGCATCGAGGTCCGTCAATCATGTCATCCCAGGCATGATTATAAAGGGTGTCTATCTTCTTTATTTGTCTTTCTTTGCCTTGCAACCTGATAGAGTTTCTTTGTGCCATTTACTGAGTCACTTTCTGGATGCTGGTTGAGTGCCTCTGATGCCTTGTTCTTTGCTATTACAACTCCCCTCTTAGCCTCTTTGTTAGCCAACCAATATTCCTTCCTAGCCTGGTCTGTCCTTTCTACCTCCCACTTTTTCCTGCACTTGTTTTTTTTTGTTTGTTTGATGACTTCCCTCATTCCACTACCAGTTTTCTTTGTGTACCTTGCTTCCATATCTGGCTCATCACATATCTGTTCTTTAGTCCTCACAGTGCTGCCATTCATCTTCAGCTGTACCTATTTCCTCTTCTTCCTAATGTGCTACAGCCCTGATTAACTCTTTCAACTCTTGTACTTTCTCTCCAGTCAACTTCCATGACTTCTGCCAAGTCTCTGCTGACCTTAGAGCTTTCTCTGACCACTGCTTGCAGCTAATTGTGCCAACCAGTGATTTATGTTGTAGACCGACTGTTTCACTGGGGATGACTGATTCTACCCTACTGCCCTTTCTTTACTAATAGGAAATCTACCTGAGTTGCATGTTTTGTATGTGATATTGTCTTGCTGAGACCATATGTTAAAAACACACACACAATTGTAGACTTTGAACTTAAGGTCCAGCTTCACAGCAAATTCCAACAGCAAAAACAGTGATTTAATAAAATGCAGTAGGTTAGCGCTTTCAGGTTTAAAAAATCTTGTTAATTGATGATAGAGTGAAGGCACTAATAACTCAGGAACCCACATTTTGTTTCAAATGTAGTAAGAATTTAAATGATTTGCTTTGTATAGACCAACAGGGGGTTAGGAAACCTGTCATGGGGTAACAAGGGACATTCCCCTGTAGACATTGCAAAACTTACCAGTATATCAGACATAACAACACATTTATCCATCCACTGTCTGAAAAGAGCTATTCATTGAAACAATATGCTGACTGTTTGACCAGCGATATTATATACCTGGCTGATTGTAGATTGAAAGACAGTGTGTTACAACACATGTCAACCATACACACAGCCAATGTACATAATGCCCTGTATCAGCATGTAAAGCAGTACCCTTGGCATGCATTTTCTTATATGGTTTTACAGGTTATTCATCCAACCAGGAGGGGGGCGATTTGAGAAATATAACAGAATGTAGTGAAATTAGTTGGATAATCAATCTGGTTGCTGACAGAGCACCTGGCTTGAATGGTGTCATTCCTATCAAGCCTTTTTTAAAAAAGAGGAAGACTTTTTACTGAGTTTTTGATTGGTTGTTATATATTTTAAAAGGTGTTCAGAACTTTTGTATGTTGTCTGAAGAAGGGTTTTTTTTAAACCTGAACGTGCTAACCTACTGCATTTTATTAAACCACTGTTTTTTTCAGCCTGATGGTCCAGATCGTCTGTTTTTGCTGAGACCATATGTTGGCTACCAGTAAGCCACTGGACAGACAGAAGTAAATAATGGCCTCTACTTTTTTATTCCTATTACCCACTGACATGGACCCAGGCATTCCTCATATCCTGTTCTGTCTGTCCCTATATGTGCATTCAGGCCACCCATTATCAAGACCAATGTATATTGTCCTACTTTATCTAGTAGCTTCTGCAACTGCTGTCTGAATGCATTCTTTTCCTCACTGTCTCAACCCTGTTGGGGGGCATATGCTGAGATACTAGGCTGTCCTTACTTTAGAGTCTGAGTACCATGTGTTTATCACTAATTCTGATAGCATCCTTCACTGTCTTCTGAAGCCTAACACTCACGATAATTCCCTTTTAGTCTGCCCTCTTCCTGAGTAGTAGACTCTGCATACCAAGCCAAGCAGCATTGCTGCACCACCCATAGGATGTCCAGCTTCCTCCTTTCCATCATGTCATGCACTTTCAAGCTGAGTCTTGTCAGTGAACCTACATTGAGTCTAGCAATTCTTACTTTAGGTTCATTTTATGTCCAGCATTTGCTCAATAAAGTTATCCATAGTAATCCAAGCTTGGCAACTGGACACCAGTCAGACAGTAGCATATTGACCCAGGGCTGCTGGGCTTCATGGTGGCCACAGTCTGGATCATAGAGGCACATACCCTCATCCCACCATTATCATGGGTCCTTAGCATAGGTCAGAGTATGCTGGGTCCTCAACCTACTTATCATTGGTAACTACCCATGCCCATTTTGGCAACATTATTCAATGTGACTGAATCACCTAGAGCCAATTTTTACATTGATGAGTGGCTAGCCCTGATGTGGTATGTAGCTTTTGATCCACGCTTTCCTAGCTTGAAGATACTGTGCACAACAGTTACTGCTCAAAGTGGTTTGTATATGCAACCCTTCCCCCCTTTCAGGGCACCATCTAAAGTGTGTACTTCTATTACCCACAAATCCATTACTGGATGAGTTTTGAAGTGGAAACACTCATTATATTTTGGGACGTGGAAGAAAACCCACAGCGGCACAATGAGAACATATAAACTCCATACACGTAATTGGCTGGAGGTCAGGCTTGAACCTTGTACCTTGTGCAAGGAAGGTGAAGACCTTATCCATTATGGCAACATATCTCCCTCCATTATGGCAACTGAGCTCATTCAATCACCCCTGCTAATAAGAGATTTAAAAAAAATGCTTGCTAAAAAGAGATTCCAAAAATGATTAATTGTTGACTGGGAGACTATTGCTGAATGTACTTACACAAACATATTCATAGGTTCATAGGTTCATAGGTTCATACTAGGCTATCTGCCCGAGGGCATTTACAAGCCTAGCCCATAGTTTTGTGGCTTACGCCACCCCTTTAGTATGGGGAACTATACCCATTATTTTGCTGTGCCTCTGTTGAGCAGTGACACTGAGGTAATCCCTGGGGTATATCTGCGATCTCCCATCCATTGGTCAAGATTTCTCTTGAACAAGGCCAGCGAGGTGCTCTGCCTCACATATACCGGGATTTTATTCCACAGCATAGGGAGTCTTTGGGTGATGAATCTATCCCTCCAGCACGTCCTATTAATAGCCGTGTCGAGGTTTAAGTCTCCGCCCTTGTGGCTCTGATGGATCTAGCTTTTGTGAGGTGAAGCATATTCATCAAATCTGGGTTTGACATGGCCTTGTATGTTAGGCAAAGGTCACCTCTGAGCAAGCGGTAAGCGACTGAATAGAGCTGAAGTTCTTTCAGTCGGGCAGCATAGGACAGATGTTTGAGACCCTTTATCCTTTTGGTGAGGAACTTTTGTGGCCTCTCCAGCTGCTGCAAGTGTCGGGTCAGATACATTCCGAATGGGGCATTGTACTCAGTCATTGGTCTGATGAGTGATGAGTATAGGGAGACTATGACCTGGCTTGATCTAGATGAGAATCCCTTCATGATAAGGTGGGCAATGTAGAAGGTCTTCCTAACTACTTTAGCTACATGGGTGTCGAATGACAGACTACTATCAACCTGGGTCCCCAGGTCCCTGATAACTTCTTCTGTACTCAGTGGATTGCCACCTATTTGGTAGCTAGGGGTAACTTTGTTTTTCCCGAAGGGTATGACTATGCATTTTTTGGCATTTAACTTTAGGCCATGGCTCTGGCACCAGTTATCCGTTTCTGTGAGACCCTTCTGAAGGATATCTGTGTCAGATGTGTTTTCTACTATGGCCCAGTTTGCAGTCATCTGCAAACTTTGTCAGCCATAACCCTCCTGTGTTTGCTTGTACTGGAAAAGTAGATGCCAAACAAGAGTGGGCCCAGGACTGAGCCCTGTGGTACACCACTTGTGATAGGCTTTGAGTCTGACATGGCGCCAGCAACTCTGACCCTGTGGGTTCTGTCACTCAGCCAGTTTGCAACCCATCTTGTGATGTATGGGTTAACATTTAAGCTGATGAGTTTTTCAATGATACCCGAGTGGGGTATTGTATCAAAGGCCTTCGCCAGATCGAGGTAGGCTGTATGGACTGCCTTTCCTCATCAATGGCTTTGGTGACTGTTTGAAAAAGTCAACCAAGTTTAGAAGGCATGATCTGCCTTTGACAAAGCCAAACTGGGATGGATCCAAAGTCTGCAAATTCCCTATGTCTTTATTTATGAGGTCCATTATGATCCTCTCCATGGCTTTGCAGATAAGGCTTGTCAAGCTAATGGGCCGGTAATTTCCAGGGTCGGTGGAGGCACCGCCTTTGTGAAGTGGGACCACAGTTGCAGTGCGCCACTCCTGGGTGCGTATCCAGAGGTAAGACTATGATTAAACAGCTGTCCTAGCTGTGGGTTTAATTCCTCGTTGAGTTCGTGGAGCACACAGCCGGGGACACCATCAGGTCCCATGGATGCTGTGTTTTTTGCTTTGGAGAGACCAGTTCTCACTTGGGCGTTGGAGATGTTTGGGGGCTGCAATCGCTTGGTATAGATATCTCTCCTTTTCGGGAGGGGAGAAGTTTGCACTGAACCTGTCAGCCAGTATGTTGGCAATGTCTGTAGGATCAGTAATCTTCACATCATTTTGAACTAGTTCTGAGCATATCTGGGAGTTTCCTCCCAGGTTTCTAACATAGCTAAAGAAGGCCTTATGATTGTCTTTTGAGTCTTTAGCTATTTTTCTCTCAAAATTTGCTTTGGATGATTTTATGAGAGCTCTTAGTTTTTTACTTATAGTGATCAAGGGTGTCTTACCTTTTAAGGATTTTGCTCTATCTTGTAGTAGCTTCCTCCTTTTGTTGTAGAGTTTGTTTATGGCTGGGGTCCACCAGAGTGGATGCTTGCCTTTGGTACAAAGAGTCTTTGTTTTGCTTGGGATTGCCTTATCCATGCAGTCCTGCAGGTGCTGGTAGAAGGCATTTGTAAGTGATTCAGCGGCTTGAGTACTGTTTTCCGTCGGCTCGGGGGCCTTAAAGGAGACCACACTAGTCTTTAGAAGTGTGAAGTCGGCTTTCGAGAAGTTCTTTACTGTGGTCTTTTTTATTTCAGGTTGCAACAAGACCTAACAAAAACAAATAATGGGTGTCAAAGTCATGAGTTAAACCTCAATGCCAAGAAATGCATTGTAGTTCCTTTTATGGAAAACTGCCACCCAGGTTAATTACTCCATTGATAAAACACCCGTAAGAACTGACATGGTAGGCTGGGATCTGGGAACATGCATCGACAGTAATCTGCCCTTTGACCAGTATGTGGCCAAAGTAATAAAAATGTCATTCTTTGTCTCTCAATTTGTAAGTAAGGCCACGGCATCCGGATCCAAGCACGTAATAGTGTCACTTTATTTGGTCCTTATCAGAAACATCATTTAATCTGTCTGCAAGTAAAAATACCAGTTCTGTTAGGCTACCCCTGGAGCTTTCCAAACAAGATTGGGAATCATTAAACTCTTTGTTTTGTAATCTATACAGATAAATGTTGAGCAAATGATCTGTCCTGAATTCTTGTGAAAAGTATGTGATGGTAGTTAGAATAGAAAAAGAAAGGGTCTGCAACTAACACCCTCTTACACTTTATTTCTGTATTTAACTAAGATTACAAGGCATGTATGTTAGTTCTGTCATCATTATTACCAAAGTACATGTTAGTTAATAGACTTGATCAATGTGGGTTTATGGGGAGTGGTATACGTCTGATAATATACTGCTAAATACCTTGATAGTCAAAGACTCATAGAATGCAATAAGAGAAGGAGATCTTGTGAGCTTGAATGGTGAAACAAAAAACATTTGATATAATGGAATGAAGTTACTTAACACTGCTACTGTTAAAATGTGGGTGACAGAGAATTTTGAAATGTTGCTTTTTGAAATTTATTGGGCTCAGAATCAAAAGATAAAACTCACTTGAGTTCTTCCTGTCTCTTTTGTAAATAAAATTAAACCAGGGTATTTGCTTTCTCCATTCTTATTTGCTTTGCATGGGACCTGTTTGCAGTGAGTAAAAGAAAGCTTGTGACCAGGTGATACAAGCGTGACAGAAGAGAGTTTAAAATTTCTCTCTATGAAGATGATGTATTTGTCCACTTACCGAGTACACATCAGGATTCAGTGAAAGTACTAAGTGAGGTCCAAAGATTCAATTGGAGTTCAGGTTACATGGTGAGTACTGAAGAAAAATAAGGTCAATCCTCATAAGATATATGTGCTATGAGATTTAAACAGTATCCCTATATGGGAGGTCCAAATACAATGCTTTCGGGGAAGAAAGGTTCATTTTGTTCCCTGCATGTTTCAGTGTAAAAGTTGTATGAGGAAAGAGGAAAGTACATTAAATCAGATGTTAAGAGAGAAAATGTTGACACGGGCATGATCAGTGGTTGTAACTTATAAAGTTCTTCAAGATACCTCTGGTTATATGTGTTTTAGACTCTTCCATCTGAACTGCCTCAGACATTTTTTTGTAGTGATTAAAACTCTGATCTTATATGGGAAGAAACCAAGTAAAGGATCTCGTGGGAAAGATTAGTGCTGTCAAGAGAAAGAAGTTAGGTCTGGTAATATTCAATCTGAAAGTCCACTATGAGGCTGTACATTTTAAAATGTTCTATATATTGCAGGCAAGTAAATACACAGCTTGATGGAAGCCCTGATGTTATCTTCTGAACACAACTGGAAGACATTAGCAAGAGTCTTTTTCTGTTTTTTTTCTATAGAAGGATATTAATCCCTTCTCCACTGAGACAACAACTTACTGTTTTAAAACAGTTGATTAAAGTGCTAGAAATGTCTAGACAGAATAATTCCACCAGCAAATTCAGTGGAAGAATTTAGATTGACACCCTCAGGTGGCCTGCATCTGATAAGGTGATCGGATGCGAGTAGAAGCTGCCTAGTGAGCACCCACTGCCATCTCATCCATCCTGGCAGGAAGGAGATAGTTCCAGCTTACCACAGGGGTGACACCTAGTAGAAACACTGGGTGTTATATCCAGTGGAATCCAAGAATATTGAGCCTGTGTTATCTGAGGGCATTCACCCTGTAAGCAGATTTGAATTCAGTGATTGAAATATGCTTTCCTTCTGGAGATAGTAATAGCAGCAAGACCTGCTCAGAGGGATGCTCATCAGGGGGAACAGTAGAGTGCCCAGCAGGATGGGCAATCTGGCCAACTCCCTACCACCTGACTGTCAATGGGGAATGGAGGGCCAATTGAGAATCACAGGCAGGAACAAATAGTCTGAATGTATCTTACCTAAACTGGAATGCCTGGCTTCCATCCATTGGAACAAATGGACTGACTGGGTACAAATAGAGGAGCCCTTGGGTGAGGTCATTTGTGGAGTAAAAAAAGGTGGAAGGATACCTCCACTAATAAAATGCATATAAAAATCTATATGTCACATTAAAAGTCTGAATATTATTTATCAAAATATGTGCCCCAAACAAGGATATTTAAAATCTTCAACTGGAAATTTCAGGTCCCTATCAGTTCAGAGAAAAATCAATTAATGGAATGGCATTTTCAGTGCAATTACATCGAACAAGCCATTTGTCAAACTGTTCGTATTGAGATTGCGATACAGTGAGGACTGGGAAATTTGCCCTTTTTCAACTGTAGTGTGATCTTGGAGTTGATATATATAATTAACAGGGAGTGTGGGGGGTGCAGCCCCACACATGAGGGGAATTTGATCAAAGGCATTTCCAATTAAATGCCGTTCGTTGAAATGATGGTTTGCTGAAGTGATATAGACCCGGAAATTTCTACAGAGTCACTTTTACACTCCGTCCAGATTTCCAGATTTCAGAATATTTACCCACAGATGTTTGTGTTTCTTGAAGATGTAATGATAAGGATAGGATCACTTGAGATCACATATTTTGGAATTGCCAAGTTTTGGTGGTATTTAGAAAGAAGGTGTAGGCTATAGTAATAAATATTTGAACAGTTATTAGAAATTCTTTATGCTAGTCCTGAATGATAGCTACAATCTGATATTTAATGAACAGTGATATTTATTTCTGTTTATGATGGTGATTAAGAAGGCAACTGCAAAAAAATGGGAAAAGAAGAACCCACCTTTAGGTCAAGCTACAAGGTGGCGAGCATTCTGCATCTACCCTGTGCTAATTTCAAAGCTGCTGTGAGAATCTACAAAACTAAGTGCCAGTTATCAATTTATTCTGACATATACTGTACTTATATTTGATTAAATGTGCTGTTTTATTAACTTGCATTATATGTGCACTGCATTTTTGCACCGTTTTACTGTTAAACTGTTTAATTAACTGAGTGTGAACTGTTCTGCTGTTATATTCAAGTGTGTATCTGTTCTCCTGTGTTAAATCAACCTAAACAGGCTTTAAATATCTTTAGCATAGTCTTGTTACAAGTTTTGCTGTATCCAGATCTGTTTGTGTGATTCCTGTGTTTCCTGCTACAATATCTTCTGTTGGCTGGGGCCTATCTGCACCTAGTGGGAGTAAGTGAACTGGCTGAAACTGGTCTAGCATAAGGTGTATGGCTTAGAGCTCAGGGACAAGGCTTGATTGGTCAATTCCAGTGTTTCCATTTTACTTTCATTTTATGGTACTTCCTTGTTTTAGTAGAGCAACAAGGTGGTGAGCATTCTGCATCTACTCTGTGCTGATTTCAAAGCTGCTGAGAGAATCTACAAAACCAAGTGCCATTTTTCGACTTATTCTGACTTATACTGCACTTGCATTTGATTAACTGTGCTGTTTTATTAACTTACATTACATCTGCACTGTTATTTTTTCACTGTTTTACTGTTAAACTCTTTAATTAACTGAGTGTGAACTGCTCTGCTGTTATATTTAAGTGTGTATCTGTTCTGTGTTAAATTGACCTAAACAGATTTTAAATATCTTTAGCATAGTCTGGTTACAGGTTTTGCTGTATCCAGATCTGTTTGTGTGATTCCTGTGTTTCATGCTACACCATCGTTTGTTGGCTGGGGCCTACCTGCACTTAATGGGAGTAATTGAACTGGTTGGAACTGGTTTGATATAGGATGTTTAGCTAGGAGCTCAGGGACAAGGGTTGACTGGTCAGTTCTAAAGTTTCCATTTTACTTTCATTTTTGTTGTATTTAAACCCAGCATGTGTGTGGGTTTGTACTTGTTTGTGTCTCACACACTGCCGCTGCAATGTTTTATCCCTTTGCGAGGTATCTCAGCTGCATTTTCTTCCTTTACCAGCAGTCCAGTGTAAGCGAGGACCTTCCTTGCAGCTGCTGTATTGATTTTATCCAGCCCATTCTCACACCTGTAGGTACTCTCCTCAGATAGTGCCCACTCTACTATCCTTGACTTCTCTTCCACACATTCTGAAAGCTATGGGCAGACAATTTCCTAAGGTTTCTCCTGCTAGTCTTGTTGATATGGGCATGTACACAGACAACCTACTGCTACTACCATCTAGGAATACAATATGTGAGAGATGCAATTACATTAAGAACCTACAATCCTTCTTGTTTCAATCACAAGCCAGTACATCTTGGACTGAGAAGGTTTTGTGCACAAACACTACTAACACTGCACCTCTAACACCACCCACAGCTGTACAACACACTCCCACATATGCAGAGGTTCTCAACAAAAACATACCTAAACAAAAGAGACCTTGGAGGCAAAAACACATGACCATCACAACCCACAGCACCAAGCACCACAGCTGCATTTTTTTCCTTTACCAGCAGTCCAGTGTAAGCGAGGACCTTCCTTGCAGCTGCTGTATTGATTTTATCCAGCCCATTCTCACACCTGTAGGTACTCTCCTTAGATAGTGCCCACTCTACTATCCTTGACTTCTCTTCCACACATTCTGAAAGCTATGGGCAGACAATTTCCTAAGGTTTCTCCTGCTAGTCTTGTTGATATGGGCATGTACACAGACAACCTACTGCTACTACCATCTAGGAATACAATATGTGAGAGATGCAATTACATTAAGAACCTACAATCCTTCTTGTATCAATCACAAGCCAGTACATCTTGGACTGAGAAGGTTTTGTGCACAAACACTACTAACACTGCACCTCTAACACCACCCACAGCTGTACAACACACTCCCACATATGCAGAGGTTCTCAACAAAAACATACCTAAACAAAAGAGACCTTGGAGGCAAAAACACATGACCATCACAACCCACAGCACCAAGCACCACATATACTACACACGCCTTTGTCTCACAGCCTCAAAGACCCAACCACAAACCCAACATACCAGTCATAGGAGACTCTATCATGAGACACACAGATGTGCCCCTCAAGAGGCTATACAAGGAGAAAGGCACTTTAAGTTGCTTGTCAGGTGCTAGAAACCACCATATAATGCATGCACTCAAGTTTCTTAACAACAGTTACTGTTATGACTCTGTTATAGTTCATGTTGGTGTGAATGACTTGAGACGTACCTCTCTGGACTATATGAAGAGAAACATGATTGAGCATGCTGAAAATGTATCCCAGGCAGGTATGTCCCTATGCTTAAGCAACATCCTACCATCACCCAGAATGATGCTTCAATACAAACAGAAAATAATTGACTTTAACAGTTGACTTAGTTTCTAGTGTCATTCTAAGGGGATCCAATACTTGGCATCCTGGGAGGATATGATTGATAGACCATGATCCTTTGCTAGATATGGCCTTCATCTGTCTCCCCTGGGATTCAGGCTTCTGCCAAAGGCTCTATCCCCTATAGTATCTTTTTTAGGTAAAGTCATGACAATAAAATTACCAATGTGAAAAATTCTACTAAACAATATTTATAGGTCATGCTGCTAAACACTAGGAGTCTTACCATGAAACTGCACTCATTGCAAGCATTTCTCACCCTGAAAGATGCTGACATTTGTGCAGTCACTGAAACCTAGTTCAAAGCTGCAGAGAGCACCCCAGAGTTACCAGGTTACTTGTCCTACTGTACTTTCAGACCCCAAGCGGAGGGCTACAAAGCCAAAGGAGGTCAAGTTTCAATATTTATCAAAGACATACACACCTCTAGGCTGTTGAAACAGTATGACATACAGGAGACACTCCAGATTCAGTTAACTGTTGACAAAAGACCTATTCAAATCATAGCTAGCTACAGACTCTTAACCATAACTCAGGACACCCACTCCAGCTATCTAGACTTACTTTAATCCATCAAGATTCAACCCTCTACCCTGATCTTGGGTGACTTTAACTACCCAACCATATAGTGGAAAACCTATTCAAGCCGAAACACGAACACCCAGAAATTCCTCGACTTTGTCAATGTCAACGCATTGGATCAGCTGGTTAACTCCCCCATGAGAGGTGAAAATATCCTGGACCTGGCACTAACCAACATGAGTAGCCACTCCAGCACCCCTACAGTGTTATCCTCCTTGGTAAGATCCGACCATAAAGTGATCAATTTTAATGTCACCATCTCCCTTGACCTCCCCCATTGCCAGGGTCAAATAAAAAAAAAACTTTTCAAAAGCTGACTACAATCTCCTGAGATCAGGTATAAGCAGATTCACAGCCACCATCCCTTCAGTTGGAACTAGCACTGATGTCCAAGCCTACACCAAAAAAATGTATGAGCACCTACATCATTGCATGGACTCAGCAATAGCTGACAGGACCAAAGCATCTTTCTCAAGGAAGAGTAAACCTGTCTGGTGGACAGCAGAAATATACAAACTCTATAATAAAAAGAAAAAAATGTTGTCCATGACCAAGAAGGAGCAAGTGTCAAGCTGGAAACAATCTCTCCTTTGTCTGAACAAGCAAGTAAGGTCACTGATGAAATACTCTTAGGCTAATTTTGAGTACAAATTGGCCACATCCACTAAGGATAATCACAAGGCTTTCTTCACATACATCTGAAATCTCAAAGGTAACACCCAAATCTACTCTAAACTGGTAGTCAAGAACACCACATACACAAAGACCATAGATATAGCCAACCTGCTGGCAGGCAGGTTCAGTGAAAACTTCACCCCCTGTCCCCCCTTCAGTAAACCAGGATATACCCAGCACCTGTCCCCTTCCTCTCTTCACCAGGGATCAGGTCTCTAATTTCCTCTCAAAGGCAAAAAATGCAGCCTCCATGGGACCCAACAACATGCCTGCCTGCACCCTACATAAACTCAGGCATGAGCTGTCAGCACCATTAGGCACCCTATCCAACCAAAGCCTGAGCACCAGCTGAATGGAGGACAGCCACTGTCATCTCTCTACACAAAGGTGGAAAGTCCACCAACCCAAACAATTATAGGCCCACCAGCCTAACTAGCCTGATTTGCAAGGCCATGGAACACATTATCATGGACCTTATAAACAAGGACATTGGTAACCTCCAAACACTTGACCCCACCCAGTTTGGTTTTGTCAATGGGAGATCATGCCTGTTAAACTTGCTCGACTTCAAAACAGTCACCAAAGCCATGGATGAGGGGAAGACAATGCACACCACCTACTTTGACCTAGCCAAATCGTTTGACACTATTACCCACTCAGGCATAATAGATAAACTCTCCGAGCTAGGCATCAACCCATATGTTACTAGACAGGTAGCTAACTGGCTCACTCATAGAACCCACTCAGTCAAAATAGGGGAAGCCACCTCTAGTAGTACAGCCATAATGGGCAGCATACCCAAGGGATCGGTCTTGGGGCCTCTACTGTTTGGGATATACTTTTCTGAGATGCAAGCCAAAGCCAGTGGTCTATGGCTGACTAAGTTTGTAGATGACTGCAAGCTGGGTGCTGTCTTAAATTCCCATAGTGATGTGAACATCCTCCAAGAAGGTCTTACACAAGCAACTGGTGCCAGAAGCATGGCTTCAAACTGAATGCCAAGAAATGCATCATTATCCCCTTTGGGGAAAATGGCATCCCCACTAATTATCACATTAATAACAATGTATTAAGCATACAATCAGTCGTGAGGGACATGGTCACCTAGGTTGATAGCAACCTGACTTTTGACCACCACATTGCCTCTATTGTACTGAAGGCTTTCTACAGGGCCACCTCTTAAGTTGGGGTATTTCTTCCAGGAACAAGGAGGTCATAACACCCCTGTACTCCTCCCTTATCAGACCCACTATCGAGTACAATGCTCCCTTCAGCATGTACCTTGCCAAGCACATGCAGCAGCTGGAGAGATAACAGTAGTTCCTGACCAGGAATATCCAGGGTCTCAAATACCTATCCTATACAGATTGGATAAAAGCCCTATCCCACTACTCAGTCTCATACAGACTGCTCAGAGGTGACCTGTGTCTGGCATACAAACCCATCTCAGACCCAGCCTTGATGGAGTTGCTGCATATCCATAAGTCAGACTCTACTCACACAACCCACAGGCAAGACCTCAACCTGGTCTGTGACATTAATTTAACTTGTTGGTGGGATAGATTTGTGTCCAAAAGACTCCCCCATCTGTGGAATAGACTCCCTTTCCATGTCAAGTAGAATACCTCACTAGCCATCTTTAAGAGGAACCTGGATGACTGGAAAGACAACATAATATATACCCCTGGGATCCCACCTGTGTCCCTGCTGGACAGGGGAAACAGGTGCTGACTTTTTGGGAACATGGGTGAAATTTTTGACTAGGCTTATAAGGGCCTCCTCGCCAATAGTCTAGTATCTTCCTATGAACCTATGAACTCCTGATATCCAAATAGTCATTGAAATTATGAATGAAATTGCCACTAAGGATGGTAATTGTAATGCTGTAAGAGGATGGGGTACTTAAACAAGTGCACCCCATGTTCGGACAAATGGATAGCTTCCCTTAAAAGACAACATAGCTGGTGGGTAGAATTTTCTGGTACTTTTTTAAAGAAAAGGCTGATAGTGTGATAAAATATTATGAGTGAGAGATTATCTCACAGAGTGTTCAAATAGTTGAAGAGATTAAATAGCATATGTATATGATATTAGAGAGTAGATATTAGTCTGACTCTTCTAATGCTAAATTAATTATGAATCTGTTGATTCTGTTTGAGTTTTTGATTAAGATTGTGGGTGCTGTCATCTGGAAAGTAAATAAAATATATTTTTTAAAAAGGAAATAGTGCAATGAGGTGGAAAACCATAGTATGAAAGCTTGAAATTAGATAACCAAAAATAATGTTGTCATGTGTGTCTCTCTTGTAAAACCATAACACAAAATATAAAGCAAAGGAAGTCTAACAATCTTGGTCAATTCATAGTAGTAATGAAAACATATATGCTTGTTGGGAAATGGAAGGGCACCAAGGCAGGTAGAGTATCTTATGCATATTACAACAGAATACACATGTCCACATAGACAGTGAGTGGAAGATAGGCCTGAACCCATGGCCTGTGAGGTGGAAAGCTTAAATACTGGGCCAGCATGCTGCACAGTTTGTGATTATCTTTCATGTGTATACTTTGATAGCAGCCTACTCAGTCACAAAGGTATTAGCATTTATATGAAGTGTAAGTTTGCTATTTTATTTTGTATGATATGGAATTCAATAGTTAAATTAGATATAGCAGTAAACACAATAACACAATCCCCCGAATTTACTAATCTTCTGTGCAAAGCTAGCTTAGTCCTGCATGTAAGCAGCCATTTAGGAGCAGGACGGCAGCGCGCCATGCATATTAATGAAGGCGCGCGGCCTGAGCTCCTAATCTTACATGGAGCATGTAAGAGTGCAGGGGGTGTCTGAGAGCAGAGCTCTCAGAATGTAGACACCCCCACAATGAAGAACAGCAGAAAGCCCAAAAGAATGAGCGAGACCGCTCATAGGTGTCTGCATACCCCCAGCAACACCCCCATGTGTACAACAGCAATAGTAAATACACAATATAAATATACCATTTTTTATTTTTATGAAACAGATAAAATTTAACCGTAGGTGTGTGGGTTTGCCCATCGCTTAGCTACAGTTAATGCAGCTTAAATGGCTGAAGAGGATAACAAGAAAGTTATATGCAAATGAAGCAGTATAGCAATAGTGTAGTGGGCAGAGCATTTGCCTTACAAGCAGGCATTCCTGGTTTGAGTCCCACTGCAGCACTTTCCATGACAAATAACATTATGAACCAATATGTTAGTTGCATAACCTACTAAATAACATATATTTGTGAACTGGAGTACTGCATTAAATGCAGATGTGATGTGTCAGTGTCATAATGTTGCAAAGTCGACAGATAATCACATGTGCCCCATACATGCATACGTACATAGGAATCATGGATACAAATGGAAGGTAAAATGTGTAATGAATGATAACTCCATACAGCTTCCAAATCCCCCACCTTCCTAAGAACCATTAGACATTACTGTCTAAATTAGTGCAGGAGTAAGCACTAGTAAGCAAGTGTAAGCAGTAGTAAATGGAAGTAAGTATATGTAAGCACTAGTAAGTGGGTTTAAGCCTGTTTGCGCTGGGGTAAGCAATGAGCACACAGGTTAAGCAATATTGAAACTAACTCTCTGTAAGCATATTTAACCAGAGGTTAGCATTGCTTACTCTAGTGCAAATCCACCCAAACCTGCTTAAAAGTGCCTTAATCACTCTGTATCCAACAGCTGCTGTTCTGCACAGCAACAAAATGAACGGCCTTGCAAGTCTTGAACCCAGGACCCTATACACTATAGTCATAGTAGTTAAACACCAAGCCATCACAGCAGTACATAAGATTGAGGTATCACCAAACAAACCTTCACTATAGTAAAATTAAACTGAACATGTGAAAGGAATCAGTATGCAGTCATATGTCCTATAACCTACTACATAGCATAAATATGTGAACTGAAGTACTAAAGTAAGGCCAGATGTGAGGTGTAAATGTAATACAGAGTTGAAGTCCCCTACTAAACACAAGGACCCCATACAGTGTACTATATATATATATATATATATATATATATATATATATATATATATAATGTAATGAATAATAGATCAATGCCAAAAAGCAAATGTAATGCAAAGTCAATTTTAAGCAATGCTAAGCATTGCACAGGCTAGCTTAGGAGGTGTAGGCCAGCTAACTCAATGTGCCCAGTGGTATACCCCTCTAAACAATGCCAACCTTAGGTAAGCAGGTTTGCCCATAGTTTAGCCTTTTCAAAACTAGCCAATCATGAAAAAGTGCAGGAATTCAGCCCTACTTAAACCCAAGAGGTGGGAATACATCTTATAACTGGTTGTAGCTTCCCCTTGCAGGCACCATGGCAGAAAGGGGAGAGGGAGTGCACGTCCGGGCACAGAGCTGGGTCATCCAGGAGTCCAGAGACATGGCAGGGCACCTTGTCAAAGACCATGAACAGAGACTGCTGCAGGGCAAACACCAAGGTTCCCAATATAAGGTAGAAGCCTGGGACCATCTCACCTGTGACCCCACCAGTACCACTGGTGTACCCCAAACTGGTGAGTAGGTCAGGCATCACTATGCCAACCTGAAGCAGTGAAAAGGTGTTCTCTTAGATCAGAGGATCCAAGAGGCTAGAACAACATGGAAGGTCCCAGCTGTGTGTAGGTATCACTCCACTACCTGTTTAATAATTGCCAGCTCATGTATATTATGGATAGGTATGGCTAAATATTCCTCTTATGTCTTTCACAGAGGCAAGTGAGCAAGCGGTGAACCAGGAGGCCCATGGCTATCACCTGGAGAGGCTGTGATGCAAGGCAGGTTAGTAATACTCTTGCATGTACTGTCATAGGAAATAAATCTAAAAATATTAGTAAATTAATTGCCAGTATAAAACCTGTATTGTTTAAGGCAAGTACTGCATACACCAGAGAATATGGCAGGAAGAGTCTCATATAGTTTGTATGTAAATAAAAGCATAATAGATTGACAATAAAGGTCTAACTGCTGGACTGCATGTGCATACTCTATTATCATATGGTAATGTAGATTTGCAATCACTTAATAGTACTGTTGTATTAAGCACTATTACCCACACTGTGCAACATAAATAGAAAGTGTAGGAATGTCTGTATATGACTGGTGTAATCCCCAGAGGTCACTTAGTACAACTGAGAAACACATAGACAGAAAACAGTGAAAAGGCAGACAACAAAATCCAAATAGCACACCCAACTAAGTGTGCACTGTTGTATTTTTAGCACACACAACCATGGTTCGAATCCTGGGAGTGGTAGTAGTCTGCATAAAGAATCATATCCACAACTGTACAGATATGTCCAGAATGTCCAGATAATTGGCCCATATTTGCTGCCTGTCACTCTGTCTCCCTGGGAAATCAGTGGGATGATCCCAGATGTTTAGGCAGCAAACAGGAAATACAACTGATTGTCACACATCTATGAGAACAAGCCTGTCACTCTAGCAACTCTCAAAACTGTTATGAGAGTAATAAGCCAAGTATGTCCTATCTACACCCCATGTTGTCAAGCTGTGACCAGAATGTGTACAGTAATAGAGTGAGATGTATGTGCATAATGCTAATGTGAAATCTGGTACTTTGTATGGCAACATTCAGGTTGTGCTAACAAACATTGCTCCCACAGGTACATCAGATACAAACACAGTGCTGAGAAATAAAAGCTTGATACCCTGTACTGGTACTGTTTACTCTGGTATTGTATGGCATCATGAGTGTTGCAGTTGCTCTGAATAATAAGGTATCAATGATTACTGTCACCCACACTGTGTTACATAATATAACTGTGTAGAAAATTCTGCATAAGAGTGTTATAAGTCAGTAAAGACCAAAGAGGGCAATAGTCTAGATATGTCCCGGTTCACCTGCATGTGGTCAAGACATGGTCAGACTCTATGCAAAAAGAGATGGACAGGTATGTGCACAACATCAACCTGGAATCTGGGAGTATGTGTAGAAACAGTTAGTTAGTGTTAGCAAACATTTCCTTCACAGGGATACCAGGTAAGAGGTGTATACTGCAGGTAAAACCAGTTCATGTATAAAAATGATGACAGCCATATCACTGGCCAAACTAAGGCAATAGGGTAGTGTAGTAATACTTGCAAGGAACAGATAACAGCACTGACTAGGAAAGTAATGCGAACAACAGGAATATACTAGTTGTTAATTGACATCACCCCCCCACCGTATCTCCAACAGTACACTACATACCCACCTCAAGTGGTATGTGATGACTCCACTGTTATGTTGGGACATATGTCCTACTGGCTGATAATTATTTAAATCTGTTTCTATGCATTTGCTATGTTGAAATACTTCAACATTGGTGGCATCGTGCCATCAACATACCTGCATGCTGTTGTTATTACCACTGCGGTCCCATATATGCATGTGTTCCATTTGCTATACAACTGTTCCGTATCTGGTGTCTGGGTTAATGGGAATATCTATGCATGCTGTTATACCTAACCCTAGAATGTGTTGACTATTACTAATCCGCATCTGTTGATACACTGTAAACACCATAGCACATATCAGAATGTGAGTCCCAGCTTACTCACCTGTCCTACCTCAGCTGGCCGTAGCACCGGGCACTGGCACGTCAGGGGCCCAACCCAGGACCTCCTCATCCATTGATCCTGCACCTCCTTTGGGTGGAACTGCCACAGGGGATGGGTCTCACCCCCCCCCGGGAGCAGGCGTGGACAGGAAGCTGCCACCAGTTGCCAGGTCCTGGGCGTGGTGCGTAGAGAGATCGATCAGCAGTTTGGAGATCTTCTACACAAGCTCGAGGGCTGTGTGTCACAATTAGAGGGTTGGCCTGACTCTATGGCTCAGCCCCCAGCACAGCCACTTTTGGGGCTGTGAAGGTGCAGTGGTAACTGCCCATGGGTGGTGATCTCAGTCCCACTGTTTCCACTATGGGGCTCATGGGCTTCCGATTTCCTAACACCCCTCCCCATCAAGGTGTTTACCCCCCTCATGTGTCATATACCGCCTCATGTATGTGTCTTGTTTGCCTTGTCTGTTAACCTACCAAACTTACCTCCCCAAATATACCTACTATTCCTCCCCAACATCCCACTCTCAACTGGAAAAAAAGGGCATTCTGTTCCCCAAAAAATTGCCCCATACATAGCTGTCCATTTCACACATGTGTCCACTGGACACATGTAATCTGGTCTAATTGACATCACAACATACAATTGTTGTCCTCACCCCTCTCTCAGGGCAAATACCTCCAAATTCAGTGCATATGCTTAGCTGTTGCTGTAGAAGAAATGGGCAGCTATGGACCATTCCTACACTGTCCTGCATATCCCTAGCCATTTTCCCCATGTCTTTTCCTCTCTGTGCCCCTTTTTCACCACTTTCCTATCAACCCTTTTTTTCTTTTCTTTTAAAGAAATTAGCCTGGGGGTAAGCAAGATTAAGCACTTTTAAGCAGCAGTAAGCGGGTTTAAGCTTGTTTGTGCTGGAGTAAGCAATGCCTACACAGGCTAAGCAATTTAGAAGCTGAGTATAAGAAATTGTAACTGGAAGTTAGCAGTGCTTACCTCCATGCAAACCCACTTACAACTGTTTAAAAGTGCCTTAATCATTCTGTATCCAATGGCCAGTGTTCTGCCCAGCAACAAAATAAACAGACTCTGCAAGGGTCAAACCTAGGACCCTGCTCACCATAGCCAAAGTGATTTATCACTAAGCCATGTCAGATACGCATAACTCTGATGTTTTCACAAACATATCATCCTGCCCAGTCATTCAACAGTACAGGAAATGTATCTAAACATGTAGATGTATGAGTGTGTGTGTGTGTGTGTGTGTGTGTGTGTGTGTGTGTGTGTGTGTGTGTGTGTATATCTAAATAGATATATACATAGCTATATATGTAGATATATATACATATATATATATATATATATATATATATATATATATATATATATATATATACACACACACACACACACACACGCACACACACACACACACATATATATATATAAACATATATACATATGCATACATCTATAGATATATATGTCTACATCTATATGTCTATATATATATACAGCGATATATATATATATATATATATATATATATATATATATATATATATATATAAGCTGATATATATATATATCTATATAGGTATATACAGACATACATCTGTAGATAAAAATGGGAACATAAAAACATATATGTTCACATGCACTGTTAATGGGGTTGAGGGGGCCCAAACAACATACATCTTGTACGTATAGCTATTCCTCCCCAAAGCCAAACACATCTGCCCTGCAATACACTACCAACTGTTGCAGATCCCATAACCAGGACCTGGCATAACATGGGCACAAGATGTTAACAGCAATCCATTCCCACTTGTATGATATCAGGCTGGTATCAGTAACATATCATGCAGTACAGTCTGGCTACCATAGGGAATGTACAATGTGGAAGTAATCAACATCCCTAGGATACATATACACAGACATATATATGCAGATACAGATAGACATATATAGATATATACATAACTACACATACACACAGAGATATGTATAGGAAGATACATAATTAGATGGTGCACACAATATGGAACAGCCATTATGCCTACAGTTGCCACCTTACCAACTGGACCCTGTATGAGCCACCCATACAAATGACAACTGTTAACTACAACATATACCCACAGAGAGGTCAAAAGATATAACCCCACACAGGTTTGCATACATTGGAAAGCTTTATTTGTGTACTATTACAGTTGTAAATGCCATGCCATATAGCTGTTTAGACACTGACATACATATAGACAGAGTAATGCAACTGTGAAACAATTATATTAGTAGATTAGTCTGGAAAGGTTTACATATGTTGCTGTCCAGGCCGGGGCCTTCAAGTAGTACAATAGTAAAGACAGACTGGGCCACAGGATACCAATCAATCATTAGTAAGTAATGCAGATGTATAGTCCATCAGCCTCTATTTACACTCTGTACACAATCCCTAGGGGTTAAAGACCTCAGTTGACACAATGGGCTGTATCAGTTACATAATAAGGCATAACTGACACCATCACAATCACACTGACAAACAGAACAGTCTGTATGGCAGGAGGTAGTAGGCCTGCATTTACCCAAGGTAAATTATATGGTAATGTACATCCAGATACCTTATGGCAGCTTACCCCTGATACCCCCACATGTTGTAACAACCTAGGTTAGTTATGGTGCATCCACCCATACTCAGTAATACAGGGCCATATACCACTGTAACATACACTGGTCTCTGGAGTGCATAAGAGCACACATGTATTGTGTAGGCAAAGCCCACACATATATGGACCCAACCCCACAGTATGCGTGGGGGACACAACAGCAGTGGATTGATGGCAGGAATGGCAGTATGACATACTCACAGCCCTCTACATAACAATCCCTGACAGCATGTCATATGTACAAAGCCTGGTATGTAGGTAGAGGACAGAGGCTGGAACACAGGCCCATATGTGTAAAACTGTTGTCATACACTAAGCAGGCTGCTGGTGTTACAGGATAGTCTGCAACATACCCTTAGTCAGGAATATGAAGTTATAAACAGAAGTGGATGTAGCCATGTACTGATAGCACTCAACACACACACTGCCAGTGATATATCTGACACAAGACCTGTGTGGTGGACAGACAAAACATAATAGGCACACCTCTGGCCATCAAGAGGATAGGCCCACAGTTGAGAGCTATGCAGACAGATTGCATTCCAAGTTAAACTAGTATGTACAAACAAACCCTATAACATCAGTACTATACAAAGCATAAAACAACTCTACTCACACTCTGTCTGTAGTTCTGGAACCTCCTACCAATATGTAGCTGGCCTGAGTGTGCAGGTTCGCCTGTAAGAGGTAATGCTACTTGCTGTCTGTAACACTGCTGCTCACACACGGGAAGGATGTCCATCATACAGGAAAGGTAAAGGGACCACGCCCACATGATGTAGGGATTCATAGTAGTTGGTTGCCATGACAGTGGTAATTGGAAGTACTACACAGCATGCTGCATGCAGGTAGCAAGTGGAGGACACTGATTGGTGCAGAGGCCATCACATGATCATGTTTATCACCTACAAATTCTATGCTGCAATCTATGCAAAGCAGCTCATTCCATTTACTGGAGATAGACTGAGAGTGAGAGAAATAGAGAGAGAGAGAGAGAGTGTTTGCATATAAGGCACAGAAAAAAAACATTCAGAAGAGTCTGCATTCACAGAACAGGTATGTGAAGTATATATGTATGTAACTGACCATAGTACTTAGTCCATAATAATGGGATAGATAATGTGGAATGATTTATATGTGCTTTCAGGTGTTGTTGTAATGATGTAAAGCTGAATAACTGCTAAGGACAATAGAGTCTATCCCTGTGGGTAGTGGGCCATACCAGTCAACAGTGCAGAGCAGCACTGACTGATAAGATGTAAGCCATCATAGTATGTGTTGTGTAATGGGAAGTATGTACATTGTGTGGCCAATAGCTGGTGGTGGACGTAATGCCATAATGATGGACAGGTGGGTTCCACAGCCTACCTCTTGCAGGATACACAGGTTAAGCTGTATTGTAGCATGCAGCAATGCCATAGGTGTGTAATAGGGTTACCAGCAATCCGGCCCTACATATACCCCCTTAATGTCAGGCTGTGCCCATATGTGACACCTGTCTGTGTTGTAGCAAGGCAGAACAGTGCAGCTGTGCAGGAAGGTGTTTTGAGATTGTGGACCTGATGTCTGAATGTCTGAATGTACCCCACATATAGGTGTGTATATATATATATATATATATATATATATATATATATATATATATATATATATATATATATATATATATATACATACAGGTATGTCCACAAATATACAGATACTCATGTGTAGACATATATATGAGCACATATATACATCACATATATCTACACATATATAGATAGATATATACCTATATGCATGTCTACATATATACAAACACACACACAAACATATATGTATGTAAATACATATCCCCTATATTACTATCACAGTGCTGCATTCTATGTGTGAGGAAACAGCACACATAGCAATACACAGATATCTACAGCTTTCAGTGTGTGCAACATGAATGGGTATGTCACATGTGAAACCCTTTTTGGGGCTACATTGCCCTTGTTTGTGAAGTATGGACTGGGAATATGGGGAAGTATGGCAGGTATAGTTGTGGAGGTGGTCAGGGTTGGCAGATATAGATGATAGTCTACAGGGGTGGTATGTGACACATGTGGTGGGTAAACAGCCTGGATGGTTTGTGTGGTCTGTGATGTGAACACTTTATGGGCCTCAATATGGACGCAATGGGAACAAGCCTCCCACCCACTGCTACTCACAACAGCAGTCCATGTCCCGAAGTTGCCTGGCCTGGAGGCTGAGCAGGAGGAGCATGTGGGCCCTGTGAATGTGTACTGGGTGCCTCATGGTGATGTAGCACATCCCACATGTGTCTGTGGAGCCTGTTATAGAACAGACCCTGGACCTGTCTTCAGGGAACAGGAACATGTCTGTGTGTTCCCCCAGGGGGGACAACATCCCCTGGGTTGCTTTCACCCACCTGATGGCATTACTTGACCAGTACATGAGGAGGCCCCTAGGTGGGTCACATATGTGATGCGGTCTGGTAACATGGGCAGATGAGTTTGGAGAAGTGTTTCTGCTGGCCAATAGTATATATACATGCTGTTGTGTCACTGTTATAGAACATATGTTGGTAGTAATAGTCTACACAATCCCGGAACATGTCCAACAGCATGCATAGATAACTGCAATAACACAGAATGTCAGATATACAGCAAACACATGGCAAGCATACCACAGGCATATATGGAACCATTGTGGCCCTGACAATGGCATGCAGGTGAATAGTCTGTAACAGGCCAGCAATTATAGTGTCCACACAGGGAACATGGCTACAAACACATTGCACAAAGCATGGTACAGTACACTATCTGCCCCACTGGTAGGTATGCTGTAGCCATCCCTATTGAGTTGTGTGTATAGTATGTTGTCGCTGATATGGTGGGGGGGTGACACTGATGTATATTAAGAACTGTGGTAACCTTGCTGCATGACTTGGTCACACATGTGTCCATCTTTATGTCTTTCAGACACAATGTCCCATGGATGGCTGCCAGCCTACACAGCAGCTGAAAAGGAAATCTTGCTGAATGAACTAATACAGTACTTTGCGATCTTGTTTGGCCAGGCCACCCATGATCAGCAGGAGTTGACTGCCCTGTGGAACGACCCAGTCCACAGGGTCAATGATGTCGGACTGCACAACTGCAGTTATGAGCAGGTCTGGCATCCTTGTTCTGACCTGCTTCGCAATGCCCGTCGATGTGCTGCTGAAGTCCGGGGGGATCATCTTGCCACAGGGGGGGGCCAAGCCATCCATTCCACGACACGTGTGGAGGAGCTCCTGGCCAGCCTCGTGGCACCTGCCTGTCTGGCTAGCCACCAACCACCAGACACCTATGTGGAGGTGGGTGCCACCCACACACCTGCTGAGGACCATGCAAGTAAGACCACAGGGCACATCAGTAGACCACTGTTGCATATACATACACATCGGTACAGGTAGATCATGCATATCTGACATGTCATAGATATATTTTGTTACTGCATAGTAGAGATAATCAGATGTACATATATGGTAGTATTGTGGAAATGTACTGTTGATGTATTGGAATACTGCACCCGCCCTGTAGCAATGCCACAGGTGTGGCCACTGACTTTGCATCTCTCACACTCTTATGTAGGTTCATCTGGGATACCACCAAGGCAGCAGCCTGTAGCTGGTGAGTATGGTTTATGTAGATGCTTGCCAATACACCGTGCATGTAATGGTGATGGTATATTCCATGAACACATCTAACACAACTACCCAGAATGCAAGCTGTACATGTGCAAATATTGTTGCTGTGAAATGCACAGCATCACAGGAGTGACCATGATGGGGTACTGGAAGGGTATGTCAGACACCTGCATGATAACTAACATCCTGTCATTGTGGAATGTGTCCACATGGAGTAACATATAGGTGGGAGACATGGCCTACAGTAGGGACATGTATGGAACAGCACCCATATACAGTGCAACACCAGTGTATATACCTGTAAGACAATGGCAACTGCTGCAGAGATACACTATGGCATAAGGCATTACAGTGGTCCACATTATCAGCTGGGACGAGGTTGTAACATGTGGTGTTCAGTGAATGGGACACTGCAAAGTGACACATATGTGTTGGGCTTGCATCTGCAAAAAGGCTGAAGAGGGGGTGTCAGCATGAAACACCAGTGCACTGCAGCAGGGATCACAAGGATGCTAAGAATGGCTGTATCTGCACATAGTTAGGTTCAGGACCTGTGGCAGACTTAACCCTACCCCCACATCAATAGTGACAGCAGTGTGTGAACACCAAGGGATGTGCACATGAGTAGACCTTGCAATCATGCAGATTAGGGGGACATGTGTAGGGCAGACTGAACATACACTGGCAAATGCAGATGGCCCATGCTGATATACCCCCGCCAGGAATAGTGACTGCTGTAGTACACACAACAAGAGGTGCGAGAAACCATCATGATATGGGTGTGCACACATATGCCCACACACTGTGTATGGATCGCGGTTAGCTTCCACACACCTAACACATTCCATAGGCACTGCATGTGAAAGTACAGGACATATGTCACATATTGGGCTCATGTACTGTTAAAACATGCAGTGATGTGGTCCCATGGCAGATCAAGGATGGGTGTATCATACCATTAAGGGTGTGTACACCCCCCATAGCCACTGTATGCTCTGATGATTGTCAGTGTAAGAGTATTGGATTGGTCATACATGGTCCGCTGATGTTGAGAGCTGTAAATCAGACATCAGGCGTTCACAAATGCCATCTGTCCACGTATCATCCCAGGTATTTGTTGCTGGAAAACATAGGGGCTGTGAGCATTAAAGCTGACCTAACTGACACAGTAGTACACATTCAGCAATGGGATGTACACCTGTGAGCTGTGGTGCACAGTACATGGCAGGGTGCAGAACAGGTGCACATCAATACTGTGTACATGGGTGCAGTGGTATCCAGGGGAAGGGGCATCACCTAGTGACACAGCACATGCATCACACACATGTATACTGTTGCTAGCATGGATTAACTATAGCTGCACTGCATGCTGTTGGGTACCATATTTTATGCTTGTTGACAGATGGGTAATAGGAGCACTGTGTGTAGTATCATTGTGCAACCTCACCTGTGTGTGTGTGTGTGTGTGTGTGTGTGTGTGTGTGTGTGTGTGTGTGTGTGTGTGTGTGTGTGTGTGTGCATCCTGGTGGGTAGTTAGCTTGTCTGTAGGGTCACTCTGGTGAAGTGGAGGGAGGTTGATGCATGTAGGATGTGTATGTGCATGTGTATGTGTGTTTGTGTCTGGCCATGTATGCACATATGTGGTTGTGGGGTGTTCATACAGCAGTACCTCCCTTTGGGATCATGCAGTACATGTACATGGACATGGACTGCCACAATACACACCAGGAATACTTGTCATGTATGTAATCACAGGACAGCTGATAGTATAATATGGTCTGTAGCATGGAACAGGCATTGAGAGGGAAGGTAGACACCAGGTACACCCTTAATATCGCATTCAGCAGAGACATCACTTACAACCCATGTATGCAGCACTACAGATGCATTGGGGAAGTACTAGTCAACACCACGGAGTGTATCCATATATTAAAATTGTCACATGATAGGCTGATTGAGCAGGATATCTGGCATGTACTGAGCATTACATGCACATGACACACCAGTGCATGATATTATGGAGTGAACATAGTAGCTCACACATATAGGGGCCATGCTCATGATTTCTGGACATACACAGTGTGAACACCGAATGACAGCAGTGAGGCCATCTAAAACAACTACACACAGGTCAGGCAGGTAATGTAGTAACAGGTCTTGTGTTGTGATCACTTGTGTAGGCATTTAGAGGACTGATATGTTAATGAGTGCTATCAATGTGTGTATGTTACCAAGTGTGATGCAGGATGGGGTACACATGGACATATACGTAGGATTGTCTGTAAAGTCACGGACAGGTAGGTATTACTATGGTGGCTGTGTGTTGTGTGTGTATGTGTGTGTGTGTATACTGTTAGGCAATGCTGTAAAGGTTTTAAAGTGTGTTTATTGTTTTCCCCACAGGTGGCAAGGTGGGTCAGGGTACCTCCTGCATGCAATCTGATGTTGGTGTCCATAGAGACACAGAAGATGATGATAGTACTGTTGAGGCACAGGTGGGGTTGTCAGGGGTCAAAACAGCACCATCATTTGACATCCCCTCTTTTAACCACCCCAACCCCTCACACAGTTTCAGTGTCGATACATACCCCATCACCAGTGGCCATAGTGGATGGACAGCTGGCGTTTGGTGGCTGTGCACAGGAAAGTGTGGTAACCATGCCTACTGTGTCTGGTCACAGCAGGCATAGCCGGATGTCCAGCAGGGCAGCACATAGGCAGATGTCACTGGGTGCTCATGGTAGGGACACTGGACATCATGCCCCTGACAGAGGCGACATAGCTGGTACCAGCAGGTGCATTTTTCAGGTTGTCATGGAGGCACAGGCACATATAGAATGTTACACCAGACAGGGCCTGAGGCTGCAGAGGGCTGCTTTCACATCTGCAAGTGACAACACCCATGAACTGGCTGGTGCCATCCATGTGTTAACTGAGTTCATGGATAAATGGTCTGGTGAGATGATGGCCCTCATCGACCGTGGTCTGTCCGTTCTTGAACATGTGGTGGGAGTGCAGAGATAGCCGCATGGACATAGGCCATCAATGCCAACAGCTGGCAGTCAATGTGGACATGCTAGGACACCAAGGGGCTCCCGTAGTGGCAGTACCAGCCCTGGCACTGTGGGGGTTGTGTTGTCCACACCACAGCAGGCCATGAGCACATGGTCCTGGCCAGTCCCGGGGGGGCCTGGTACCAGCCGATATTTGTCATCATCAGGTGAGAGTAGCACATCGAGGCCTGTACCTGCACATGCCCATGGAACCCCTGGCAGGCACAGTCCACATGTCCATGGCCAGAGGCAGTGAACTGCACACCCTGCCAGGTATGGTCTGCAGCTGTCCATAAATGCCTGTAGAGGGCAGCCACATGCCAGAACTGTGTGCATGCCTGCCCACAAAGTATACAAACACAACTAGGGCAACCCCATACCAGCACACACCATATCACCACGACCAGTTCACCTCGGTACACCTTTCACACACACACATGGTGTCAAATGTATAGCCCACCCTCGGCATCTGGCAAACCAACAACACACCCTGTGCATATGATGATACCTGTGCCACATCCCTGTCATCCATACCTTCTATGCAGGGATAAGCTACTATGGTTCTGATGCACACAGTGACTGTACTACAGTGTACCACAGTACTGCAGTGTAACATGTTGTAAGGAGTAAAGTGTAATGCATATATGTCAGTTAGTGTAGCCATCCAGCAATGTTGCATTATAGCTGTTAGTAACACTGGTTGATTGTGGTCTTTATAATGTTATCCATTTGTGTTGTAGGTGTACATGTGTCAGCACGAGGATGCCCTGTGCATATGATGATACCTGTGCCACATCCCTGTCATTCATACCATCAATGCAGGGATAGGAAAATGTGGTTCTGATGCACATGGTGACTGTACTACAGTGTACCACAGTACTGCAGTGTAATATGTTGTAAGGAGTAAAAAGTAATGCTTATATGTGAGTTAGTGTAGCCATCCAACAATGATGCATTATAGCTGTTAGTAACACTGGTTGATTGTGGTCTCTATAATGTTATCCATTTGTGTTGTAGGTGTACATGTGTCAGCACGAGGATGGTCTGCAGTCATATTCGACAACAGGGTATGGCACTGTGGTGACACCATGGCTGTGACATATCTGGGGTACAGTTGAACACGTCACACGTTACTATAACAATTATTGCCTGTGCCACATGGACAGATGATCCGCTGGGGCATGTATACCCTGCAACATAATGTAGACCCATCCACATACATGCATACTGTTACTTGGCAACACTGGGACTAGACCCCTGCCTAGGTATGTAGTGATACTGAAGTGTGTGGCTTACATTGCACACACCACACAGCGTTTAGGGTGAGGTGTGTCCCAGGTTACATGTTACATGCAGAACATCCCCAGACATATACAGTGTGGTAATGGGGGATGTAATGGGTGTATATGGACAATACATAGTATGACATACCATCATATACACATTAACAGACACATAACAGGGAGACACACATCCGAGAGACCAGGGCCTATCGCTGTTAACTAACTTGACCATGTGTCCAATGTCTTACAGGTAGGCTGCACACAGCACATGCAAATCTGGCCTGGAATGTGGTATCAGTTACCTGTATGGTTGATGGTGACAGTGGTAACCATAATGTGGTACATGGGACATATCCTGGGTGTACCTTGGTGTAATGACAGTGTACACAGCACCCACATTCCACAGTGGATATTGTACTCCCTGACACCCATGATGACACTCAGATATACCCACCATCACACATTGGCCATGGCTGTGATACAACCCATTGTAGATCCCAACAGTGGTACTACAGGGATATGCATCTGATGCACATGCCACATGCATAGCAGGGTGTTGCATTGTCAAGCCTCACCGATGAGCAGCAACAACACTATCTGTACTACCATGTGGCAATGGGTATTGTAATAGGTGTATGTGGCCTTGGAATGCTGTACCCTACAGATAAATGGACATGCACACATAACCACACTTGCCAGAACAAAATGGGTATCCCATGCCTATCAACCCATTTGTACAACACTGTTGTAATGGTACTGCAAGGCTCATGTAGCCAGTATGGGGAGGAGCTTAACAGGGTACATATAATGTCCCATACAGCAGCAGCCACGACTGGCTATGGCAATGGGTGCTGCAGTGGTTGTGAAGGCCCTCATGGAATTCCCACATACAGGTGTGCTAACACACAGACACTGCTATACTCAGTCATGTACACGTACACACATGTCAGTACTGGGGTGCATCACTGCAGGTGGTCATAGCTGTGTACCTAGCTATTGTCCAAGGATAGATGGGTTGTGTAGGGGTTGTGTGTACAGTGGTATCCTGCCACCTGCCATGCATCTATCGACAGACACTACTGTGGTGACCCACAGGGTGAGAGTGACATGCATCAGCCATTCCTCCAGGTGCCTCCTGCACATGGCCACTGAGGTGATCATATTGACATGCATGCAACATGCATTACAACACATGGTTAGAGTCTGTGATGGAGACATAAACCCACGTATGTTCTGTTGACTGTGGTAGTGTAGTGGAGGCAGCCATGGCATGTGGTGTGTACAGGGTGTTATCTCCAATATGTGCCAGTTCTTACACAACTGGGCAGATATTGTCAGTGTCAATCAAGCTTATGATGCCTGTACATATCCCAGCTGGATAACTGCCATCTGCACATCTGTACAGGGACTGACAGTCATCAGCTTGGCAAGTAGCTATGCAGTAGGATGAATGTGTTGACAGATAGACTTTTGACAACAATATGTATGTCATACCTTCATGTCAGGAGCCCTCGCTATCATGTACTGTACAGACGGCAGTCTACAGTTACATTCCACATGTCGGATCATTACCCAGTAGGGGTTATATACTGTGACACAGCTTACACCAGGGATGCAACAGGGATGCCTCAGAGTCCAGCTATGCCTGCAGGTGTGCCTGTTATCAGTACTCTTGCCTGGGTAGGCACTGTCAACAGTAGTACCGCCATGATACACTACATGCCAGTGTGACAGCACATACCCTGGGCTACTACCCCTGTATGTAACACAGTCACATGGATGACAGTGCTGTACAGGTCTCATATACATCTGTGTCCCACACATGACACTCACACCCCTTGCAACTGTAATGACAGCCCATAGGTGCATGTATTGTACATGGCAATACATACACTTATTACAGATGTCATTACTCTGCTATGTTATCAGACTAGGTGGTGTGAACTGGTTATCAGGGCTAAGCCATGCTTAGCAGGTATCAACATTGCTGCAATATAACAGCTGAGCTGATTTTTGCATTGGTAAGTGAAGCCTACACTGTGTAAGCACTCGTACCTTTAGCTTAGCACCGCTTAGCTTCATGCAAACCTGAGCAAACGAGCTTTAAGCTGCTCATAACTGCCTTATCCACTCCGTATCCGACAGCCCTTGTCCTACCCAGCAACAAAATAAACAGCCTTTGAATCCAGTACCCTGTACACTAAAGTCACAACACTTAATCACTACACCATGATCATTGTGAAGACAGTTGTTGCTATTCCAGTATATCTGTCAATACACATATTGATTAGTATTGAACAATTGCCTTAACTTCCACAATTGTGTAGTACTTATTATTAATATGACTGTTGCATCACGTATGTTGTTTTATCATAATGTACACATAGCAGATACATACAGTGAGATATGGGAGTGTATACACAACCGTGAGGCTTACACATTTCAGGAATATGGATATATACATATAATTGCTTGATATATGTCTACATGTACATCCACATGTATATTCATACATATATCTGTATACACATCTGTATAGTGCAACATATATATGGCCATGTGTGCATCTCTTCATATGTACATATATCTATATATATATATATATATATATATATATATATATATATATATATATATATATATATTTATATGTATACATAGATATAAATGTATGCACATCCTATGTGTACAGATATGCCTATTTATGTAGATATATATGTAGATATCTATAACTATACATGCATACAGATCTATTCTGATATACCTATTACTATCAATATATATGTAGATATCCATAAGTATATGTGCATATGTATCTCTATCTGTATATGTATAGACATATATTGCTGTGTATATGTATATATCTGAATGTTTATATATATATATATATATATATATATATATATATATATATGTACATCTAATATCCATCTAGGTACGTCGATATGTATATGTGTGTATATATCTATATAGATATATGGATAAGTATATATACATATATGTTCACCATATGTCCTTAACATGGAGTGGAGCCCTAACTCAGCCCCAGTAGTCCCAACCTCTTAGTGCAAGGGGATGTCAGGTATGTATTGCAAGTATATATGTAGACTATTGTTACTGTGATAGGGTTGTCTTCACAGACATGTTGTGTGCGGGAGGTCACATCTGCTTTTAACATGTGCGCCATTGGCCACAGACAGACATCCTAAGGACATCATAGTACAATACCACTGCCAGCACAGTAATGATCCTGTGGACTACAGCAGAGATATGGCCAATAAATGTGGACAGTTTGACATACTCTAGTCAGTCCAGAGGTATACACAAAACCCCTTAGTGCAAGATGTGCGGACCGAGCCTGACAATTTGGATGTTAACAGCCATGTAGATGGGTATATCACGTAAACAGTGGTATACCTTTTCCCCCATAGGTTAAGCATTTACACACCCCTGTCTGTCCTGACACATACTAACCACTGGTACAGAGGAGCCATGGCCACATACTACCCACTAATTAGCGACATATATCTGTACAACATCCCACTGCTTTGTCTGACATATATGACTGTTGTGGTGGCCTGGCAGCAGTACATTTGGCAAGTATCTGGACATAACATCACACTGGGTAGGTAGACTAAGCTGCTAGGCATGTAACAAAGGACTGTGCAGGCTACAGGCAGACTGCCACAACACTGGCCTATATTTCTTATGGGGGGATACACATATGCCTGCATATATAGCAGGCTCTATAGGCATGTCACAGCACAGAGTAACAGACACCTGTGTGAAAGTGCATAACGACAACCAATGTGAACACAGCCACAGCCACATATAGTAGCTAGTGTAATATTACAGTATATGGACTATCTGATCAACACCATCCTCAAATGTGCCACTCACACACTAACCCTACATATACTAGGCCACTACACAGTGTGGTCCAATGCCTGTCTGTGGTATGGGACATGTGTGTTTTTGGCCCTACAAATATGTAAGCCAATAGGGTAACATACAGTGGGGCAGCATGTAACATCAGATAGAACGGGACCAAGAACAATGACATCTACTACAGTCTGTACACAGGCCAAGGTACATATTCACAATACACACATTGTCGACAATCACCATAAGTACACAAACCTCAGTACTGTACACACAACCACAGAATGCCCAGACTATGTCCTCAAAGATAACCCCTACTATACATAACATGTGTCACAATCTGGTATCTCACTGGCTTGTTATCAGATATGATGTCACTAAATTATGGTGTACAGAACATATGCACCTCTTACTGCATGACATATGTACACAGGATGACAGAGTTGTGGCTGGAGGCACAAAAACAGGGCCAATATTGACACGTTGCTGTGATAACCTCATACATTTACTGTTGTAACAGGGTTTGTTGTGACAAATGTCCTATGAGGGATATGAAGTCAGCAACTCTCATGTCTGTCACCATGTACTGTCTGCAATCCTCACACTATGCTTCTGCAGTTCACAGATTGGTGCTCTGTGAGTAACACAAGAAACAAAAGGCACCACACACTGTCTAATCTGCAGATGACCATACAGATGGGGGTTTCCTCAGAAACATAACACTGTCATGACAGGTATTAAAACATGTAGACCAGCCGTATCCACACACACCCTGTTAAACCAACATTACTCCAAATGCAGAATAGCGACACTTACATTCTGTAGTCATGTCAGGCACATCCCCCTCCTGTGTGTTGGCCTGTTTCCACAGTGTACGTTGTTAGCGGTAAATCCCCAATCCATCTGTGATGCTGTTTGCCAAACAGCAGATTTAGGTCCTGGTCACAGTGAATGAAAAGGCCCAACACCAACATGACGTTCCCAGATATGGGAGTGTGTTTCCATGCCATTGGCTATGGGAATGTTACCACAGCTGTTCCACATGCATTCAGCTAGAGGAGGGCAGCAATTTGTGCAGTGGCCATCAGCTGATCATGAGCATCACTTACAAAACACATGCTGCTGCTTAAGCAAAGCAGGTGTACATCTCCACATCCACCAAAGAGGGAGTGAGAGAGGCAGACAGAGGCAAAGATAGATCAGGAAGGGGTTGGGAGAGTAAAACCTAAGCATGCTTGCGTCACACACCTACCATTACAGGGTATCAAACCCCTGACTGACTGTATATTGCTATCACATGTCTATGCAGTTATTGGATGTGCCACATAACTTATATGTTGAGAAGCTCTCCAAACGTATATGTGATGGTAAGTGACATCTGCAACAGTGATATAGTAGCAATACGGTAGGTGTAGTACACATGCCTGTCCGCATGAACAGGTGTCAGTGTCAACACAGCCCACACTCTCTCAGGGACCCACATGCATTGACACACTGGCAGGGTCAGGAATACACCTCTTCACTAGTTAGTTTGCCACAATGCAGTACTGTGCATATATCACATGCACCACAGGGGTTATCCAGAGGTTGTAAGGGCAAAGGGTATGTGGAGGTGTCTGTCATCAGACACCATGCTTCAGTATGCTAATGGGGGTTGTAGTGAGTGTGAATGTGGTCAGAAGCATCATACACCACACACACACACACACACACACACACACACACACACACACACACACACACACACTCACAGAGATAGGGTGCCAATACTGACATGCATGGATGCATTACTTCATGGGTGTGTAGTGGTTGACTGTGCCAGAAGGATATTCAAGGCTAGGTGATGGGTATACCTTGGCATCAGGCCACATGACAATGGTCTGCAGTGTGGCTCAGGGGTGTAGTGTCTGGATTGGGCGACACAGGTGGGTATTGTATTCACCATCCAGTCACCTGGCTGACTATTGTGTGTGGTATTGCTGTGCATTGCTTTCCATGTATGTGTTCTTTAGTCCATGCCATGGATGGTGTCTGGGATGTGCACACATCCCACATGCATGTACAGTGACATGTAGAACTGTACCTGAGGTGTCTGGCCCATGTTGTGTACACATGTTGTTATCATCAGATTTGCCAGTCCTGGCCTCATGTGACAGGAACAGGTAATGGACAGCAGGTTTACCCTGTACCTACAGTGATAGAATGATACAGGTATTCCCTGGTGTCAGTGGCATCTGTCTATACAGGGCATGTGTTTAAGGTATGGTATGTCCTTTGTGGGTAACATTTGTTGGCACCACAGGTGTTGCAGGTGTCCAGTGGGGGACATAATGAAGGTGTACTGTCTGCATGTACATGCCTATTGTACTGATGGACAGGGTGTCATGCCCTCTGTAGTCTGCTGCAATCACACCATGGTTACTATCTGTGAGCAATATGCAGGGTTCTACCACCATAGCGGTTGTTGCCTAGGCAAGTGTGTTTGTGTATGAAACATGGGTTGAGAGTGTTCTCTGGGTAATACAAGGGTTGCTAACATTGTTCACCAGGCCTTGATATCACATGTAGGGTTATGGATTGGCACCCCATCTTCTCGGCTATTTCACATCTGTCATCCTTGTATGGTGGACGTTGTGACATATAATAGGCCCACCATATAAGAAATTTCAAAATCCACTCCACAATAAGTCCAGCTGTTGCACACTCATCTCCATCCAGGATACGAATGACAAACACAGACCTACCATGTCTGGTATTAGAACTTCTACCTGACTAGTTTATTACAATACACAGTTATAGGATGCACCACAGGGATTTCTGGTGTATTTTTTCCCCAAATGTGTATTTCACAGTGAATGACATCAGCAGCCTTGACAAAGTAGGGCATTTGATTCTGTAGTGAGTGTGACTAGCCTAAAAATCATTGCTTCCTACACAGGCATAGAAACACACACACAAACATCCACACTTGACATGTGTGGGAACAGAACCCCTACCAGAGTACTATATCACACTACAGCATTATGCTGTTATGGGATGCACCACAGAGATTACTGGGTTACATTTTGCTCAAAGGTGTATTTCACAGAGAATGACATCAGCAGTCTTGAAAAAGTAGGGCATTTGATCTGTAGTGGGTGTGACTAGCCTAAAAAGCATTGCTCCCTACACAGACAGAGACAAACACCAACACACCAGTTGCCATGTCTGGGATTAGAACACCTACCTAACTAGGGTATCACACTACAGCATTATGCAGTTATAGGACATACCACAGAGATTACTGGCCTACACCTTTTCCAAAGGTGTATTTCACAGTAAATGACATCAACAGCCTTGTCAAAGTAGGACATTTGAATTGTAATGAGAGTGACTAGCGTAAAAAGCATTGCTCCCTACACAGACAGGAACACACACTTGCCATGTCTGGTATTAGAACACCTACCTAACTAGTTTATCACACTATGACATTATGCAGTATTAGGACATGCCACAGGGATTACTAGGCTATTCCATTCCCAAAGGTGTATTTCAAAGTGGATGACACCAGCAGGCTTGTCATAGTAGGGCTATGGGGAGGGGCAGTGTGTGTGCATGGGCCATAACCCATTCATCTAAAGGTTGACACACCACATGCAGGCACATGCAGGGTTATATTCTGCAAGTATGTGTATACAGCTGCTAGATGACTACTGCCTTGTACAGTCATGTTGCACAGTTAGCACTTGCACCACATAGTCTGTAATGCTGATGGATACCAGTGGCTAATTTCTACAGTGAGTGACATTTACACATCATGTGGTTGTAGCCATTTGGCTGTGTGCTGGGTGGGATAGGCCTCATGATGGATGGCTCTTTGTCATCATCACTCTCTTCCACACATCTATGTATGTCTACTTTTTGCTTATTATAGTGTGTTGTCCTTGGATATATGTCTGTATTCCTATCCACTGTGTGTTCAAAGCATGACTGGTGCAAACTGAGGTGTGTATGCACTAACATCTGCAACAGTGAGATATGTATGGTCCGCTGTCATTTGCAGACATGGGTTTCATTTGTTTACGTGTGTGAGCATGCCCAGTATGACCTTTTGGTATGTTGTTTGACATTGCCTTCATTTCGCTAAGTGTGTGAGCATGCCCAGTATGCCCTTCTGTATTGAATGCGTGGATCCATTCCAGGTCATTTGTGCTTTGTACCTACAGGTAGCAAACTGTTTCTGCAGGGTATCCATAGATCATTTGGCAATATGGGGACAAACTGTTCAAGGGATAGTGTGTATTGTAGGTGATTGTGTCTGTGCTGCTTCTGCTACATGGTACTGGTGTTAGCAGAGATATTCAGACGTGTACTGTTATACACTGTGATGTTTTATGACCTCAAGTACTGTCAGGTGGACATTCTTGCTCACAGTGATGTCCTGGGGAACAAGGGTGAATGTAGCTGTGTCTGGTATTGTGGGCAGACGCCTACATATTCATGATACGTTATGCCATTCTGGAGGGGGAGCTGCAGACACTTGCTGCTGGGTCTGTGTATCTGGTTCATCACCTTGGTACTCATGGCAGGTTAGATTAAATGCATGTCATCCTCCAGGTCTAAACAGCAGGGAAGATTTTGTGGTATACCTGAGAAGGAAGGGGTTAAGGCATTAAACCTGCAAAGCCATGTGACATACTATTAAGGTATTTAAATGAAATGGTGGTTATATTTAATTCAGTCTGATGAAGTCTCAGTGTCAAGCGATGAAAGCATTTACTGGATTATTTTGTTGTATTAAAGTGAAGTTTGGTTTAATCACCGAGTTTTATTTTATATTTTTTTCTGAAGTTATTCGGTTAAAATTAGTGTTTTTTTTTTTTTTTTTTTTACAGCTAACAGTAGATGTGCGGGTGTGCCTATCGCTTAGCTATGGTTAAAGCAGCTTAAAAGGCTGAAGAGGATAACAAGGAAGAGATATGCAAATGAAGCAGCACAACAATAGTGTGTAGTATGAAAAGCATTTGCCTAACGAGCAAGCATTCCCGGTTTGAGTCCCACTGCAACACAGTCTATTTTACATGGCAAGCACGTTATAACCAATATTTTTTTTGCAAAACTGACAACATAACATATATTTATGAATTGGAGTACTGCAGGAAATGCACATGTGAGGTTTCAGTGTCATAATGAATAATGCACTAGTAAGCAGGTTTAAGCACAAATAAGCAGTAGTAAGCATATGTAAGTACTAATAAGCGTGTTTAAGTGCATTTGCATGAGGGTAAGCACTGCCTACACAGGTGATGCAATGTAGAAGCTAACTGAGTGTAAGAAACTGTAACCAGAAGTTAGCATTGCTTACCATCGCGCAAGCACACGCACACCAGCTTACAACTGCTTTAAAGTACCTTAACCACTCTGTATCCAATGGGCCATGTTCGGCTCAGCAACAAAATAAACAGCCTCTGCAAGGCTCGAATGCAGGACTTTGCACTCCATAGACAACATGATTTACCACTAAGCCATGCCAGATATGCATACATTTGATGTATTCAGAAACATAGCATCCAGCCCAGTCATGCAACAGTACAGAGAATGTATTCCAACATCTAGATGTATGTGTGTGTGTAAATATATTAATATCTAAACAGATACTACATATATATATATATATATATATATATATATATATATATATATATATATATATAGCCACACATTTGTAAATAGCAATGGTAGGTTGACAAAAACAAATATGGCCACATGCACCGTTGATGGGGTTGAGATGCCCCAAACAATATACGTCAATTACGAATAGGCATGCCCCGCCACCACAACCAAACATTTCCGCCCTGCAATACACTACCAAGTGTTGCAGATCCCATAAGCAGGACTTGACATGACATGGGCAAAAAATGTTAACAGTACTACAACCCACAAATGATGTCAGACTGGTATTAATAACATATCATGCAGTACTGTCTGGCTCCCATAGGAAATGTAAAATTTGGAAGCTATCAACATCCCCAGGATACATATACACAGACACATATATGCAGATACAGATATACATTTATATATATATATATATATATATATATATATATATATATATTTACACATATATAGATATACATGTGACTACACATACATATGCAGAGATATGTACAGTAAGATACATATGTAGAAGGTGCATACAATATGGAACAGGTGCTATGCCTATAGTTCACACCTGAACAACTGGACACTGTATGGGCCACCCATACAAATTACAATTGTTGCCTGTAACATATACCCATAGAGAGGTCATAGAAAAAACACCACATGCAGGTTTTCAGAAATGGAAAACCTTTATTTGTGTACTATTACAGTTCTATATGCCATGTCATATAGTTGTTCAGACACTGACATCCATATAAACAGAGTAATGCAACTGTGAAACAGTTATACAAATCCACTAGTCTGAAAATGTTCACAACTGTTGCTGTCCAGGCCAAAACCTTCAAATTGTACAATAGTAAAGGCAGACTGGGCCACAGGATACCAAACAATCAACAGTATGTAATGCAGGTATACAATTCAGCAGCCTCTATCTGCACTCTGTACAAAATCACTAGGTGTTTAAGACTTCAGTTGACCAAATGGGATGCAACTGTTACATAACAAGGCATAACTGACACCATCACAAGCAAACTGACAAACAGAACAGTCTGTATGGCTGGAGGCAGTAGGCCTGCATTAACCCAATGTATGTGAGTAATGTAAATATAGGTGAAGTATATGGTACTGTACATCCAGATACGTTAAGGCAGCTCACCCCTGATACCCCCACATTTTGTAACAGCCTAGGTCATTTATGGTGCACCCCCCTAGACTCAATAATACGGGGCCATATGCCACTGTTACATACACTGGCCTCTGGAGTGCATAATGGCACACATGTATTGTGTAGGTGAAGCCCACACATATATGGCCCCAGCACCACTGTATGTGCAGGGGATACAACAGCAGTGGAATGATGGCAGTAATGGCAGTATGATATACACACAGCCCACTACAGAACAACCCCTGACAGCATGTCATATTTGCAAAGCTTGGTATGTAGGTGGAGGACAGAGGCTGGAACACAGGCCCATATGTGGAAAACTGTTGCCATACACTAATCAAGTTGCTGGTGTTATAGGATAGTCTGCAATATACCATTAGCCAGGGAATTGAGGTTAGAAACATAAATGGATGTAGCCATGTACTGATAGCACTCAACACACACACTGCCAGTGAAATTTCTGACACAAGACCTGTGTGGTGGACAGACAAAAGATGATAGGCACACCTCTGGCCACCAACAGAATAGGCCCACAATTGAGAGTTATGCAGACAGACTGCATTCCAAGGTAAACTAGTATGTACACACACACCCTATAACACCAGTACAATACAAAGCATAACACAACTCTACTCACACTCTGTCTGTAGTTCTGAAACCTCCTACAAATATGTAGCTGGCCTGAGTGTGCCGGTTCCCTGAAAGAGGTATTGCACCCTGCTGTCTATAACACTGATGCCCACACACAGGAAGGATGTCCATCACACAGGAAAGGTAAAGGGACCACGCCCACATTATGTAGGGATTTATAGTATGTGGTTGCCATGACAGCAGTAAATGGAAGTACTACACAGCAAGCTGCATGCAGTTAGCAAGTCTAGGACACTGATTGGTGCAGAGGCCATCACCTGATCAAGTGCATCACCTACTAAAGCCAGGTTGCAATCTACCTCAAGAAGCTCAATCCATTCACTGGAGAGAGAAACAGAGAGATAGAGAGAGAGAGAGAGAGAGCAAGCAAGCACGTAAGCAAGCAAGCTAAAACAAAAGCAGAAAAAAAACTCACAAAAATAGCTGAAAACACAGCCATCTAGGCAGCTGCCATTCATAAATAAACCATTCCCACAACAGGTATGTGAAGTATATGTAGATGTATAAGAATGTAGTACCTGGTACATCGTAATGTGATAGATGATGTGGAATGAGTTATATGTGCCATCAGGTGTTGTTGTGATGATGTTCAACTGATCAACTGCTATGGACAATAGAGATTGTCCCTGTGGGTAGAGGGCCATAGCTGTTAACTGTGCAGGTCAGCACTGACAGACAGGATGTAAGCCATCATAGTGTGTATTGTGTAATGGGGATTATGTATATGACATGGCCAATAGCTAGCGGTGGAAGTAATGCCATTACGATGGACATGTGGGAGCCATGGACCACCACTGGCAGGATACCCAGGTGACTCTGTAATGTAGCATGCCAGAATGCCATAGGTGTGTAATAGGATTTCCTGCAAACAGGTCCCACATATACCCCACTAATGTCAGGCCATGTCCATTTGTGGCACCTGTCTGTGTTGTAGCAAGGCAGAACAGTGCAGCTGTGCAGGAAAGTGTTGTGAGATTGTGGAGCTGATGTCTGAATGTACCCCACATATAGGTATGCATATGTGTGCATATGTCACATATATAATATATAAGAATAAATGTATATCAGCATGTATGTCCAGAAATATACATATACCCATGTGTAGACATATATATGTGCACATATATATGAATTCATATGTATCTACACATATATAGATATATACCTATATGCACATGTCTACATATGTACAAACACACACACACAAACAGATATGCAGGGAAAGACGTCCCCTATATCACTACCACAGTGATTTGTGCTATGTGTGAGGCAGCAGCACACATAGCAATACACTCAGATATCTACAGCTGGCAGTGTGTGCACCATGGACAGGTATGGCACATGTTAGTCCCTTCTTAGCACCATATTGCCCCTGTCTGTGAAGTATGAAATGGGAATATGGGGAGGTATGAAACACAGAGAAAAACTTCCAAAATCCACAAAATAGGCAGGCAAACCAAAAAAATAATCCATTTATTATAAAACTTAAGCACGTTTCGTACGTAACATATACGAACTTCTTCAGATGGAGAACAGAAGTAAAAGTGCCATTTAAATACTAATAGCTCATGATCAGCTGATGCAACAATTAAAGTATAAAAGCATATTAAAGGCATATTACTTAATCATAACCTAACATGTTTTCTAATAAAACTTATAACACTACATAAAGTACTATGATAAATGATGAATGCAACAAAATATTTAACTAACTAATGAAGATATCTAGTCAGCTATCAACCTTTTTTTTAAAAAGTAATTATAAAAATATATTAATATATAAATAACCAAATCGATGATTTAAAACAATCCATGTTATAAACAACTAAACAGCAGCAAACATCTATTAAATATTAAATGAAAATTGTCTATATAGTCAATAAATCTAAATGTGTATTTATGAAAAATATATAAACATATGCGAGAATAAATGTATATAAAACATTAATCCAATGCAATTCCTATCTACTCAGGCTTTTAAGTTTTAGCAGCACCATAATGGAACACATATCATTTAAACCTGGCCAGTTATATGAATGCAGTCTAATCTGCCATAATAATTCTAGATTTTCTAATTCAATTTCTAAAGGGCCACCCCTAATGTTAGGTGTTAGCTGATCTAACACCCCAACTTTAAAAGTATGTGTAGGATACTCTGTTACATGCTTAGCCAAAGCATTATCTAACTTAGATTTCTTTATATTGTACATGTGTTCGTAGATTCTGTCTCTTAGTCTACGAACAGTTTTACCCACGTAAAAACATGGGCAAAACTGGCATTTATCTAAGTAAATAATCATTTTAGAATTACAATTATTTTTATCACAGTAACCAACCTCCGTGCAGGAACGCTGACTGCCTTACAAGCCAGTCACACACTAATGCGGTAAGCACTAGCAGCCCAGCCTCTTCGGCTCAAAAGAAAGTTAAGAAACACTGACTCCACACACTAATGCGGTAAGCACTAGCAGCCCAGCCTCTTCGGCTCAAAAGAAAGTTAAGAAACACTGACTCCACACTTCCAAACGGTTATGAAGCATTCAACTGCTTCAATGTAGATTCAATGCGACACTCATAGCATCCAAACGCAGAATAAAAAACAATGGCTCCCTCTCTTTTAAAAACGGAACGTTCTTTATTCACTGTGGTTTAAATTTACTTTTCTCTTTGCTATTAACTGATAAATTTACTGTGTCACAGGGAAAATTCTCCAATCCAATACTTGGTGTTTCAGAAATATATGTTTCACTACATTCATTGAAACCGTATCCATTAACAATTGGTTTATAAACACCTCTATATCTCTTATCATAAATTTCATCTAATATTTTATCAATAAATCCCATAGGGTATGCTCTTCTAAGAAACATATCCTTTAAATTCTTACATTCCTCATAAAAAATCATCATCCCTTGTAACCATCCATGCAGCCCTTACTAACTGTCCTTTAATCACGGACTTTTTTTGATACATAGGGTGAGCACTAGAGAAATGTAAGAAAGTATTGGAATATGATGGTTTTATATATATCTTAGTTTCATATTTTTTATCATGGTTGTTTTTAGTTAAGAGCACATCCAAATAGGCAGTTTGATTTTCCTCAAAATTAAATGTAAAATGAAGGAAATCAGTACTAGTATTGAAAGTATTTAACAAGGTCTTCAGCCATCTTAATATTTCCTCTCAATAGAATGAATATATCATCTAAATACTGGGTATAGTAGGCAATTTGAGAAATAATGTGCTTGTTACCAAACACATGTTATTTTTCCCAATAGCTCATAACCAAATTAGCGAAGCTTGAGCCGCAAGGTGAGCCCATTGCCAGTCCACTCTTTTGATGGAAGACAATTTTCATGTAATATTTAATAGATGTTTGCTGCTGTTTAGTTGTTTATAACATGGATTGTTTTAAATCATCAATTTGGTTATTTATATATTAATATATTTTTATAATTAATTTTTTAAAAAAAGGTTGATAGCTGACTTGATATCTTCATTAGTTAAATATTTTGTTGCATTCATCATTTATCATAGTACTTTATGTAATGTTATAAGTTTTATTAGAAAACATGTTAGGTTATGATTAAGTAATATGCCTTTAATATGCTTTTATACTTTAATTGATGCATCAGCTGATCATGAGCTATTAGTATTTAAATGGCACTTTTACTTCTGTTCTCCATCTGAAGAAGTTTGTATATGTTACGTACGAAAAGTGCTTAAGTTTTATAATAAACAGATTATTTTTTTGGTTTGCCTGCCTATTTTGTGGAATATGGGGAGGTATGGCAGATACACATGTATAGGTGGTCAGAATTGGTAGATATAGAGGACAGTCTACAGGGGTGGTATGTGACACATGTGGTGGGTAAACACCGTGGATGGTGTGTGTGGCCTGTGATGTGGATGCCCAGTGATCCCCAATATGGGCACAATGGGAACAAGGCTTCCACCAACTGCCACTCACAACAGCAGTCCACATCCTGAAGGTTCCAGATCTGTTGGCTGAGCAGGAGGAGGATGTTGGCTGTGTGAATGTGTACTGGGTGCCTCAGACTGATCTAGCACATCCCTCATGTGTCTGTGGAGCCTGGTATGGAACAGACCCTAGACCTGAGCTCAGGGGACAGGAACATGTTGGTGTGTGCCCTGGGGAGGGCACCCCCTGGGTAGCTCCACCTGATGGGTATTGCTGTAACGGTACATGAGGAGGCCCCAGGTTGGCACACACATGTGATGTGGCCAGGTATCCTGATCAGATCAGTGTGGAGAGGTGGATCAGCTGGCCAATGGAACATATACATGTTATTGTGTCACTGTTATAGTACATTTCTTGGTAGTAATAGTCTACACAATCCTGGCACATGTCCAACAGCATGCATAGATCTCCCCAACAACACAGACTGTCAGATGTGCAGCAATCTCATAGCAGCCATACCACTAGCATATATGTTACCATAGTGGCCCTGACAATGGCATGCATGTGAATAGTCTGCAACAGGCCAGCAATGTTAGTGTCCACACAGGGTACATGACTTCAAACACATATCAGAATGTGTGGTACAATACACAATCTGTCCAAATGGTAGTTAAGCTGTAGCCATACCTAATGAGTTGTGTGTACAGTCAGTTGAAGCTGATATGGTGGGGAGTGACAGAGAAGTGTATTATGAACTATGGTAACCTTGCCATATGAGTTGCTCAGGCCTGTTTCCATCTTCATGTCTTTCAGGCAAGATGTCACACATGAGGTTACCCATGTATTCAGCAGAGGAGAATGAGGTCATTATCAACCACCTGGTTCAGCACTGCCAGGTTCTCTTTGGCAGGGCAGCCCATGACCAGGAGGAGTGGACCGCCCTGTGGAATGATCTAGTCCACAAGGTCAATGATGTCAGCCTGCATAACTGCAGTTATGACCAGGTCCAGCATAATTGCAACAACCGGCTTTGCAATACCCGTTGGCATGCTGCCGCAGTCTGCGGGGATCACCTCGCAATGAGGGCCATGCCATCCATCCCCCCCGACACATGTGTAGGAGCTCCTGGCCAGCCTCATGGTACCTGCCTGTATGGAACACCATCAACCACTGGACCCCTTCGTGGAGGTGGGTGCCACCCACACCCCAGCCAAGGAGCATGCAGGTAAGAACACAGGGAACATCAGTAGACCACTGTTGTGTAAATATCCACAGTGGTACAGGTAGATCATGCATATCTTACATGTCATACATATATTGTGTTGCTGCATTGTAATGATAAACAGATGTCCAGATGTGGTAGTATTGTGGGAATTTATAGTTGATGTATGGTAGTACTGCACCCAGCCTGTAGCAGTGCCACAGGTGTGGCCACTGACATTGCATCTTTTACCCACTTATGTTATTCCCCATCAGGGTAACAACAAGGCAGCAGCCTGTAGCTGGTGAGTATGTCTTATGTAGATGCATGCCAACATACTGGACATGTAATGGTGATGGTATATTCCATGCACACATCTAACACATCTACCCTGAATGCATGCTGTACATGTGCATGTATTGTTGCTGTGAAATGCATGGCTTCACAGGGTGACCATGATGGGGTAAAGAAAGGGTATGTCACACACCTGCATGACAACTAACATCCTGTCATTGCAGAGGAATGTGTCCACAAGGGGTAACATATTGTTGGTAGACATGGCCTACAGTAGTAACATGTTCTGTACAGCAATCAGATACAGTGCAATACCAATGTATATATCTGTTGGGCAATGCCAACTGCTGCTGAGATACACTATGGCATAGGGCATTACAGTAGTTCACATTATCAGCTGGGTCTAAGCTGCAACATGTGGTGTTTAGTGTATGGGACACTGCAAGCTGACACAAATGTGTAGGGCTTACCTGTTATGCATCTGCATAAATGCTGAGGGAGGGGAGGTCTCAGCATGAAACACCAGTGCACTGCAGCAGGGATCCTACAGATGGTAGGAATGGCTCTACCTGCATATAGTCAGGTTCAGGACCTGTGGCAGCTGTAAACCTACCCACACTGCAATAGTAACATCATTGTGTGAACCCCATGGGATGTGCACATGAGTAGACCTTGCAATCATGCAGAATAGGGGGACATGTGTAGGGTAGGCTTAACATACACTGGCAACTGTAGAAGGCCCAAGCTGGTATACCTCTGCCATGAGCAGTGATTGCAGTAGTACACACAAGAGGTGTGATAAACCGTCATGATAAGGGTGTGCACACATGTGCCCACATGGTGTGTGTGCATTGCAATCAGCAGCTGCACACCTAACACAATCTGTAGACACTGCGTGTGAAAGTACAGGACATATGTTACATACCGGGCTTGTGTACTGCTAAGATGTGCAGTGCTATGGTCAAATGGCAGATCACTGATGTGTGTGTAAGTCAGTAAAGGTGTGTACACCCCCCATAGCCATGGAATGCTCTGATGGTTATCAGTGTAAGCATTTCTGTAGTGGTCATACATGGTCTGTTGATGTTGACAGCTGTAAATCAGGCATCAGGCATTCCCAAATGACAACAGTCCACATATCATCTCAGGTATGTGTTGCTGAAACATATAGGGACTGTGAGAGATACAGCTGACATAACTGACACAGTACTACACATTCCACAATGGGTTGCACACCTGTGAGTTGTGGTGCACAGTACATGGCAGGGTGCAGAACAGGAGCACAGCAATACTGTGTACATGGGTGCAGTGGTATCCAGGGGAAGGGGCATCACCTAGTCACAGCACATGCATCATGCCCATGTATACCGTTGCTAGCATGGAGTGAGTATAGCTGAACTGCATGCTGTTCTTCACCATATGTTATGCATGTTAGCAGATGGGTAAGAGGAGGAATGTATGTATGATCATTGTGCCTCTTCACCTGTATGTGTTTGTGTGTGCATCTTGGTAGTTAGTTAGTTTTCCTACAGGGTCACTCTGGTGTAGTGGTGGGAGGTAGATGCATGCATGATGCATTTGTGCATGTTTGTGTTTGTGTGTGTGGCCATGTATGCACATGTGTGATTGTGGGGTGTTCATATCGCTGTACCCCCCTTTGGGACTGTGCATTACATGGACCTGGAGTACCACATTACACACCAGGAATTCTTGTCATGTACTCACAGAACAACAAATAGTATAATATGGTCTGTAGCATGGAACAGGCATCCAAAGGGAAGGTAGACTCCAGGTACACAATTAATATTGCAGTCAGAAGGGAGGTCACCTACAACCCACATATGCAGCTCTACAGACGCATTCTGGAAGTAATAGTCAACACCAGGGAGTGTATCCATATATTACAGCTGACACGTGATGGGCCGACGAAGCAGCATATCTGGCATGTACTGAGCATTACATACACATGACACAACAGTGGGAGGTATTATGGGTGCAACATAGTAGCCCACACATATAGGGGCCATGCACATCATTCCGGCCATACAGAGGGTGCATACTGAATGACAGAATTAAAGCCATGTAACTCCACTACACACAGGTCAGACAGATAAATGTAGCAACAGGCCTTGTGTTGTGCCCATTTATGTGGGCATTTAGAGGACTGTGATGTTAATGAGTGGTATCAATGTGTGTATGTTAACAAGTGTGATGCAGAATGGGGTAACACATGGACATATCCGTGGGACTGTTTGTAAAGCCATGGACAGGTAGGTATTACGGAGATGTGTGTGTGTGTGTGTGTGTGTGTGTGTGTCTGTACTGTTAAGCGGTTATTGTTTTCCCCCACAGGTGGTGATGTGGGTCAGAGTCCCTCCTGCATCCAATCTGATGTAGGTGTCCATACAGACACCGATGATGATGATGATAATGTTGAGGCACAGGTGGAGTTGTCAGGGGCCGACACTGCACCAACATTTGACATCCCCTTTTAGCCACCCCACCCCCGCACACAGTTACAGTGCCTATACACACTCCATCACCAGTGGCAATAGCAGAGGGGCAGCTGGCATTCAGTGGCAGTTCACAGGAAAGTGTGGTAACCATGCCTACTGTGTCCAGTCACAGCTGGCATAGCCAGATGTCTGGCAGGCTGCCACATAGGTGGATGTCCCTGGGTGCTTGTGGTAGAGCCGCTGGACATTATGCCCCTGGCATAGGCGACATAGCTGCAACCAGCAGAAACCTGTTCCAGGCTGTAATGGCAGCGCAGGCATGTATTGAGCGTTACACCAGACAGGGCCTTAGGCTGCAGAGAGCTGCTCTCGCATCTGTAAGTGACAACCTCCGTGAACTGTTGGGTGCCATCCATGCTTCTACCGAGCAAGCGGATAGATGGCATGATGAGATGATGGCCCGCATCAGCCGTGGTGTGTCCGTGGTTCAATATGTGGTGGGGATGTGGCGGCACCTGCATGGACGTGGGTAAGCAACAGCAACAACTGGCAGTCAACGTGGGTGCGCTAGGGCACCAAGGGGCTGCCATAGTGGCAGTAGCAGCTGTGGCAGTGTGGGGGGTGTGCTGTCCACACCACACCACAGCAGACCACATGCACGTGGTCCTGGCCAGTCCCAGGAGTGATGTGGGACCAGCAGACAAATGTCCTTGGCATGTAAGAGTAGCACTTCAATGCCTGTAACTGCATGTGCCCACAGAACCCCTGGCAGGCACAGTCCACATGTCCATGGCCAGAGGCCGTGAACTGCACACCCTTTCAGGTATGGTCTGCAGCTGTCCATAAACACCTGTGTAGGGCAGTCACAAGGCAGAACTGTGTGCATGCATACCCACACACTATGCAAACACACCTAGGGCAATCTCATACCTACACACACCACATCACCTCAGCCAGCTCCCCAGAGTACACCCCTCACCCACACACACATGGTGTCAAATGTATGGCACACCCTCTGACTTTGGCAGACCAATTCCACACCCTGTGCATATGATGATACCTCTGCCCCATCCCTGTCATCCATACCATTGATGCTTGGACAGGCTGATATCATTCTGATGCACATGGTGACTGTACACCAGTGTACCACAGTCCTGCAGTGTAATATGTTGTAGGGAGTAGAGTGTGAGGCATATTTTGCAGGTAGTGTAGCCATCCAGCAATGATGCCTTCTAGCTGTTAATAACATTGCTTGGTTGTGGTCTTTAAAATGATATGCAATTGTGTTGTAGGTGCACATGTGTCAGCAAGAGAATGGTCTGCAGTCATATTGCATAATTTGGTATGTCACTGTGCTGACACCATGGCAGTGACATACCTGGGGTACAGTCAAACACATTTCACAAGTTATTATATCGGGTATTGCATGTGCACCATGGACAGGTGCCCACTGAGGCATGTATACCCTGCAACCTGATGTAGACCCATCCACATACATGCACACTGTTACTTGCCAACACTGGGCCTAGCCCCCTACCTAGCAATGTCGTGATACTGATGTCTGTGGTTTACATTGCACAAACACTGCCTTAACCACTCTGTTTCCAACAGACCTTGTTCTGCCCAGCAACAAAATGAAAAGCCCTTGAACTCAGGACCCTTTACACCAAAGTCACAGCACTTAACCACTATGCCATGACCACTGTGGAGATAGCTGTTGTTTTACCAATATATAGCTGTCATTACAGATATTGGTGGTGCTGTGGTAGCGTTGTTGCCTCACAGTTAGACGTTGCCCGTTCGATTCTCAGTTACAGCGTCTTCCGTGTGGCGACATGCGTGAACGGGCGTTCCTTCGTTGAAGGTTGTGCATTAGGCCCGGCAAGCCAGCACGTAAAACTCTACTGCCAATCATTAGCAGACCGGAGTTCCACTGTGGCGACCCCTAACCGGGAAAAGCCGACAGACACAAACAAACAGATATTGAGTAGTATTGAAAAATTGCCTTTACTTCTTAGATTGTGTAGTCCTTGTCATTAATATGACTGTTGCATTACATATGTTGTTTTATCATGATGTACACATAGCAGATACATACGGTGGAATACATGTAGGAGGGTATACACAACCATGATGTTTACTCATGACAGGTATATGATTGCATACATATCATAGGTGAATAGATGTCTACATGTACATACACAGGTATACACATACATATGTCTGTATACACATCTGTATAGTGCTACGTATATATGGCCATGTGTACATCTCTTTGTATGTACATATTTTTACATGTCTATACATATATGTATCTATACATATGTGCATATATAGGTATACATATATGTACATATAGATATATGTGTATATAGCTATATATGTATGCACATCCTATGTGTACAGATATGCCTGGTTATGTTGGTAGATATATATATATATATATATATATATATATATATATATATATATATATAACTATACGTACATATATATCTATTCCGATATACCTACTACTGTTGATATATCTGTAGATATCCATATGTATATGTGCATATGGATCAGTATCTGTATATGTGTAGACATATATTGCTCTGTATATGTATATATCTGGGTGTGTATATGTATATCTATGTACATATACATACCCATCTGTATATGTCGATATGTATATGTGTAATCATACATATAGATATCTGGATGATTATATGTACAGCTATTTTCATCATATGTCCTGGACATGGAGTGTAGCCCTACCCCAGCCCCTATAGTTCCAACTTCATAGTGCAAGTGGATGTCAGGTATGTATAACACATATGTTAGTAGATTACTGCTAGTGTAATTGGGATTGTATTCACAGACATGGTGTGTGTGGGAGGTCACATCTGCTTTCCACGTGTGCCATTGGCTACTGACAGACATCCTAAGGACATCATAGTAAAGTACCACTGCTAGCAGGTAATGCCCCTGTGGACTGCAGCACAGATATTGGCCAATATCTATGGGCATTCTGAAACACTCTTTACAGTCCAGAGGTATACACAGAACCCCTTAGTGAAAAACATGTGTACCATGCATGATAATATGGATGTTAACAGCCATGTAGATGGGTATAACACATAACGACTGGTATACATATGCCACCATAGGTTATGGATTCACACACCCCTGTCTGGCTTGACACATAATAATCACTGGTACAGGGGTGCCATGGCCACATACTAGCCACTAGATATTGACATACATCTGTACAGCATCACACTGCTCTGTCTGACATACATGACTGTTAAGGGAGGCCCGGCATCTGTACATCAGGCAAGTATCTGCACATGACATCTCGCTGGGTAAGGACACTAAGCTGCTAGGCATGTAACAATGCACTGTGCAGGCTACAGGCAGACTGGTTCAACATTGGCCTACATCTCCTATGGGGGAATGCACATGTAGCTGCATATATAGCAGGCTCTGCATGCATGTCACAGCACAGGGTAAGATACACCTGTGAGAAAGTGCATAACCACATCCAATGTGAACACAGCCACAGCCACATATGGTAAGCTAGCATAACAGTACAGTATATGGACTATCTGTTCAACACCATCCTCATATGTGTCACTCACAGTCTAACCCTACATATTCTGGGCTGCTACAAAGTTTGGTCTGCTGGCTGTCTGTGGTATGGGACATGTGTGTGTATGGCCCTACAAACATGCAAGCCAATACGGTAACATACAGGGGAACCGCATGTAACATCAGAGAGGATGGGACCTATAACAAAGACATCTACCACAGTCTGTACACAGGCTAAAGAACATATTAACAATACACACACTGCCGACATTCACCATAGGTACACAGACCTCAGTATTGTACAAATATAACTGCTACTGTACATAATGTGTAGCATTCTGATATCTCACTGGCTTGCTATCAGATATGATGACACTAATGATGGTGTACAGCACATATGCATCTCTTAATGCATGACATATGTACAAAGGTTGACAGAGTTGTGGCTGGAAGCACATACACAGGGCCAATATTGACTTGTTGCTGTGATAACCTCATACATTTACTGTTGTAACAGGGTTTGCTGCAACATATGTTCTATGAGGGATATGACAGTAGTAACTGTCATGGCTTTCACCATCTACAGCCTGCAATCCTCACACTACCTTCTGCAGTTCACAGATACATGCTCTGTGGGTAACACATGAAACCAAGGGCACAACACACTGCCCATTCTGCAGATGATCCTGCAGATGCAGATTACTCATAAAAATAGAACTGACGTGGCAGGTATTAAAACATGTAGGACAGCCATATCCACACACACACACACACACACACACACACACACACACACACACACACACACACACACACACACACTGGTAAACCAGCATTACTCCACATGCAGTATAGCAGCACTTACAGTCTGTAGTCAGGTCAGGTACATCCCCCTCCTGTGTGTTGCCCTGTTTCCACAGTGTATGTTGTTAGAGGTAAATCCCCAGTCCATCTTAGATGCTGTTTGCCAAGCAACAGATCTAGTTCCTACTCACAGTGAATGAAAAGGGCCAACACCAACATGATGTTCCTAGATATTGGAGTGTGTTTCCATGCAATTGGCTATGGGAATGTTACCACAGCTGTTCCACATGCAATCAGCTAAAGGAGGGCTGCAATTCGTGCAGAGGCCATCAGCTAATCATGTGCATCACTGAAAATACACATGCTGCTGCCTAAGAAAAGCAGTTGTTGGTCTCCACATCTACTAGAGAGGGAGTGAGAGAGGCAGACAGAGACAAAGACATGTCAGGGTGGGGAGGGAGTGTAAAACCTAAGAATGTTTGTGTCACACACCTACCAGCACAGGGTATCAGACCCTACTGACTATGTCATGCTATCCCATTTCTCTGCAGTTATTGGATGCACCACATAGGTTACATGTTGTGGAGCCCTCAGAACATATATGTGATGGTGAGTGATATCTGCAACTGGGATATGGTAGCTATACAGTAGATGTGGTACACATGCCTGTCCACATGTACAGTTGACAGCGACAACACAGCCACATTCTCATAGAGATGCACAAACATTGATACACTTGGCAGGGTCAGGAATACAACCCATTACTAGTGAGATTGCCACAACATAATACTGTGCAGGTATCACATGCACCACAGGGGTCGTATAGAGGTGATATGGGAAAAGGGTATGGGGAGGTGTCTGACATCAGACAGCATGCTTCAGTATGCCAATATGGGTTGTAGTGAGTGTGGATGTGATCATAAGCATCATAGAGCACACACATAAACAAACAGGGTACCAGTACTGACATGCATGGGTGAATTTCTGCATGGGTGTGTGGTGCCAACTGTGCCAGATGGCTATACAAAGCTAGGAGATGGGTATATCTTGGCATCAGGCCACATGACGATCATTAGCATTGTGGCTCAGGGCTGTGGTTTCTGCATTTCCCACACAGGTGGGTATTGTATCCCCCATCCAGTCACCTGGGTGACTATTGTGTGTGGCCAATGCTGTGCATCACTTGCCATGTATGTGTTCCTTAGTCCATGACATGGATGGTGTCTGGGCACACTTCCCACACGCATGTGCAGTGACATGTGGAACCATACCTGGGGTGTCTGGCCCATGTTGTGTACACAGATTATCAGCAGATGTGCCAGTCTTGGACACCTGTGGTGGGAACTGCTAATGAACGGCAGGTTTTCCCTGCACCTACATTGATACCATGCTAATAGCATTCCCAGGTGTCAGTGGCATCTGTCCATACAGGGCATGTTTTCAGGCATGGTATGTCCTTTATGGATCACATGTGATGGCACCACAGGTGTTGCAGGTGTCCAGTGGGGAACATGGGGATGGTGCACTGTCTGCATCTATGTGTCAATTAGACAGATGGGCAGGGTGCCATACCCTCTATAGCACACTGCAATCAATCCATAGTTACTTCTTCTTTTGGCTTTTCCCGGTTAGGGGTCACCACAGCAGATCACCTGTCAGCTCATGATTGGCAGTAGAGTTTTACGGTGTTGAGTTGCCAGCCCGGTACCCAACCTTCCACGGAAGGCACACACACACATGCACTCATGCCTAGGGCCAATTTAGAGTGTTCAATCCACCTACAGCATGTCTTTGGGATGTGAGAGGAAACCGAAGCACCCAGAGGAAACCCATGCAACCATAGGGAAGACATGCAGACTCCACACAGAAGGCACCCGACCTGAGGATCGAACCGGAGAACCTCTTGCTGTGAATCAATCCATAGTTACTATCAGTAGACAATATGCAGTGTACTACCCACATATTGGCTGTTGCCTAGGCATGTGTGTGTGTGTGTGTGTGTGTGTGTGTGTGTGTGTGTGTGTGTGTGTGTGTGTGTGTGTGTGTGTGTGTGTGTGTGTGTATGGGACATGGGTTGAGAGTGTGCTCTTGGTAAAACTGGGTTTGCTAACTGTGATTGCCTGGCCTTGATGTCACATATGGGTATGGATTTGCACCCCAGCCTCTCGGCTATTTCACATCTGTTATCCCTGTATGGTGGACATTGTGATATATACTAGGGTCACCATACAAGAAATTTGCAAAACCCAATCTACATTGGGCCCAGGTATCACACACTCATGCCCACCTCCACACAGGATATGAGTTACACACACACACACACACACACACACACACACACACACACACACACACACACACACACACACACACACACACACCTGTCACGTCTGGGAAAAGAACACCTACCTAACTAATTTATTACACTACAACACTACACAGGTATAGTATGCTCTACGGAGGTTACTGGAGTACCTCTTTCCCAAAGGTGTATATCACATTGGATGACATCAGCATGATTGGCAAAGTAGGACATCCGACTTGTAGTGAGTGTGGCTAGACTAAAATGCATTGCTCCGTACACAGACAGTGACACATACACACACAAAACATCCACAACTGATACATGTGGGTATAGAACCCCTACCTGGGGGTCTATATCACACTACAGCATGGAGCTGCTGTAGGGCACACCATGTGGACTGCTGGAAGTCTTTTTCCTAAAGGAGTATTTCACAATGAATGACATCAGCAGGATTGCCAAAGTAGGGCATTTGAAATGTACTGAGTGTGACTAGCCTAAAATGCATTACTCCCTGCACAGACATTGGCCCACACACAAAACATCCAGAAGCATCATGGGTGGGTATAGAACCCTACCAAGGGTCTACATCACACTACAGAAGTATGGAGTTACAGGACACGCTCCAGAGATTACTGAACTACATGCTTCCCAGAGGTGTATTTCTAGGTGGATGACATCAGTAGACTTGCCAAAGATGAGCATTTGTATTGTAGGGAGTGTGAGTACCCTAAAATGCATTGTTCTCTACATAGACAGACACACACACTTGCCATCTCTGGGATTAGAACAGCTACCAAACTAATTTATTACACTACAGCAGTATGCAGTTATAGGCCACTCTACAGAGATTATTGGGCTACAGTCTTCCCAGGGGTGTATTTCTAGGTGGATGACATCAGCAGACTTGCCAAAGATGAGTATTGGAATTGTAGGGAGTGTAACTACCCTAAAAAGCATCAATCTCTACACAGACAGACACACACTTACCATGTGTGGGATTAGAACAACTATCTAGCTAATATATCACACTACAGCAGTATGCAGTTATAGGACACACTAATGAGATTACTGGGCTTCATGCTTCCCAGAGGTATATTTCTAGGTGGATGACATCAGTAGCCTTGCCAATGATGAGCACTGGAATTGTAGGGAATGTGGCTACCCTAAAAATCATCGCTCTCTACACAGACAGACACACACTTGCCATATCTGGGATTAAAACAGCTACCTAACTAATTTATCACACTACAGTAATATGCAGTCACAAGATGAGCTACGGAGATTTCTAGGCTACATCTTTCCCAGGGTTATATTTATAGGTGGATGAAATCAGTAATCTTGCCAAAGATGAGCATTTGAATTGTAGGGAGTGTGACTACCCTAAAAAGCATTGCTCTCTATACAGACAGACACAAACTTGCCATGTTTGGGATTAGAACAGCTACCTAACTAATATACCACACTACAGCAGCATGCAGCTACAGGACATACTATGGAGATTAGTGGGGTACATTCTTCCCATGGGTGTATTTCTAGGTGGATGATATCAGCAGCCTTATCAATGATGAGCATTGGAATTGTAGGGAATGTGACTACCTTAAAAATCATCGCTCTCTACACAGACAGACACACACTTGCCATATCTGGGATTAAAACAGCTACCTAACTAATTTATCACACTACAGTAATATGCAGTTACAAGATGTGCTACGGAGATTTCTAGGCTACATCTTTCTCAGGGTTATATTTCTAGGTGGATGAAATCAGCAGCCTTGCCAAAGATGAGCATTTGAATTGTAGCGAGTGTGACTACCCTAAAAAGCATTGCTTTCTGCAGAGACAGACACACACACAGTTGCCATGTCTGGGAATAGAACTCCTACCTAACTATTTTATCACACTATAGAAATGCAAAGATACAGTACACACCACAGAGATTATTGGGTTGCCTCTCTCCCAAGGGTGTATTTCACAGTGGATGACCTCAGCAGGCATATCATAGTAGGGCTATGGGGAGGGCAGTGTGTGTGCATGGGCCATAACCCATTTATCTAGAGGGTGACATGCCACATGCAGGCACACACACAGGGTCATATTTCACAGGTACGTGTATACAGCTGCTAGATGACTACTTCCTTGTATAATCATGTTTCACAGCTGGCATATGCACCAATAGTCTGTACTGCTGACAGATACTGGTGGCTAATATCTGCAATGAGTGACATCTGAACCTCATGTGTTTGGGGCCCTTTGGCTGTGTGCTAGGTGGGGCAGGCCTGGATGGCTCCTTGTTACAGTCACCATCTTCCACACATCTATGTACGTTTACCTTTGGCTTATTATAGTGTGTTGTCCTTACATATATGTCTATATTCCTATCCACTGTGTGTGCAAGGCATGTGTGGTGCATACTGACGAGTGTCTGCAGTAACAACTGCAACTGCCTGATATGTCTGGTCCACTGGTGTTTGCAGACATGGCCTTTATGTGTTTGTGTGTGAGCATGCCCTGTATGATCTTTCAGTATGTTGTTGACTGACATTGCCTTAATTTCTCTGTGTGTGAGCATGCCCAGTATGGCCTTTTGTATTTAATGTGTGGATCGAGTCCAGGTAGTTTGTACTGCAGTGCTGACCTTGGTGTTGTACACCGACAGGTGGCATGCTGTTTCTGCAGGGTATCCATCAAGCATTTGGTATTGACTGTTCTTACATTTCTGCATAGGATGGGAGGGGCTCAGCCAGCTATTTCTACATTTCTACACAGGATGGGGGAGGGGGGCACACCTGATTGTTATTACATTACTACATGGGGGGGCACACCAGTCTATTTCTACATTTCTACACAGGGTTGAGGGGCACACCTGACTGTTATTACATTACTACGTATGGTGGGGGGCTCACCTGACTATTTCTACATTTCTACACAGGATGGGGGGGCACACCTGACTGTTATTACATTGCTACATAGGGGGGCACACCGGTCTATTTCTACATTTCTACACAGTGTTGGGGGGGCACACCTGACTGTTTTTACATTACTATGTATGGTGGGGACTCACCTGACTATTTCAACATTTCTACACAGGATGGGGGAGCACACCTGACTGTTATTAAATTGCTACATAGAAGGGCAGCACACCGGTCTATTTCTACATTTCTACACAGGGTGGGTGGGGCACACCTGACTGCTATTACATTACTATGTAGGATGTGGGGGGCACATGTGACACTTGTACACATTTGCTATGACTGTACTGGTATGTCAGGTACTCCATTTCATTCTGAATTGTTAACTATCATGCTGATTAGTGGCATAACAGTGTACTACAGATCGTAGCTTTGGTTTCCCTACAAATTATTGTCTGACCTCCTACCCTTCAGAACTAACATCCCACTGCCTGCTCTGCTGTAGTCTGTCTGTGTAGGCCTGGGGGAAGTTGAACCATAACCATCATTCAGGGGCCATGGCACAGGCTCTGTTTGGGTGTATCTACACCTGTCCTGCTGGCTGAGACTGTTGTTGGGTATGTGAACTGCCCTGACTGGCATGTTTGGGTCATATGGACACACATGTCACTCAGCACATTTCCTGCAGTGGGTTTTGTCAACCTGTGTAGTATTGGCTACTATGGTGACTCCAGTATGTGTTACAGATGTCATGGTGCCACTATGGGTGTCAACTGTCTGCTGCCATAACATTCAGCCACCCATTTCCCATGCATTCTCACATCCATACCATAGATACCGGTAATGACACATTCTACTTCATTCGGCAATTGGTAGGTTGATTGACTTACCTTGAGGGTGTGCCAAACTTGCGGATGGTGCTGGAGGGCTGCCTATGTCGGATGCACATAGTACACTCCCTATACATGGCTGAGCACAGGTAGTGTCATGTTTGGCATCACTTTTACTGTATGTGTGAGTCTGAGAGTGGTGTCATTCCCTGAGTCCCTACTGTGTCAGTGTATGTGCTAAGCATTGTCTCTTTGCCACAGCCTCAGCATACTGGGCATGCCTCCATCTGCCTACTGGGGCAGGCTCAGGTTGTTTCTCCTCCGAGTCACTCTGTGCCTGTGCAGGCCTTTTGCACTGGTGGGGGGCTGTTTGGCCCTGCTCCATTCTGTTCCTGCTGCAGCTGTTTTCACAGGATCATATTGTGTAGCATAGCACATACTATAACAATTTGGGTACATGTAGCTGGTTAGTGCTGCAAGGCTCCTCCGGATGTGTCCAGACACCAGAACCATGACCTGATCATCCCAAACACATGCTCTGTTATAAGTCTGGTCTGTGTGTGTGCCACATTATGGCATTCTTGTTCAGGTGTGTGTGCATTTCTGATGGGTGTCATCAGCCACGGCTCCAGTGTGTAACCAGCATCCCCCACTAGGTGACCGTAGGGGATGTCCCCATTGGCAAATCTCTGGTACAGCTACTTCAGATGTCATATGTTGGAATCGTCATAGCTTCCAAGGTAGCCAGCACACACATTCATTATAATGCCCTGGGTATCACATATGACCTGGCAGTTGATGGAGGGGATCCCCTGCAGTTGATGTAGGCCCATATGTGCATGCAGTCTATAGCACCCACTACCTGACAGTAATCTGCTGTTTGGTGGAAGAGACGCATATTCCTGGTCAACACCTCATGGGTGTTAAGGAAATATATGTGCTCACTGGCAAGTGCTGACATGGCATCCAGCAACTGATGGAATACTCTGGATGCTGATGCCTGTGAGATCCCCATGATATCCCCAGTTGAGCTTTGGGAGGTACCTGTGGCTAGTATTCCTAGGCCTACACATACATTGGTATCCACTGGGATGGATTTCCCTCGGTCAGTTTGGTGTATCTGGTGTGGCGGCACAGCTCAACAATTTGCTGTAGGAGGTCTCTGTCCACCCTATAGCACTCCACTATCTCCAGCTCATGTAGCCCCTGGTAGGTTACCCTGGGTCTGTACACTCTTCTCCATCTCTTCATTGTGGGTTGATCAGCAGAATTCACATCCTCAACACCCTCAGCCTCTTGCACATGTTGTTCTATGTTGCCTGTTACAGCCCTTCTCATTTCGTAGGTTTGTTTGTTAAAATTGCCCAGCTTGTATACACCAGCGGTGGGAAAAAACACTGGGGAAGGTGATTGCATAGTTTATAGTAGTGTTCTGGGCTGGGCTGGGCTGCTGCCTGTGTACTTGGCTGATTCTGATACATTTCACCTGCCAGCTAAGCTAGTTCTCCTTGATTACCTTCCTACTGCTGTTTTCTTTTCCCATTACCTTCTTGTTTAAGCCTGTGTGCGTGCCGCGCAAACAGAGTGCTCAAATATGCATGCTGCTTCTATTTACTGGTTTAACCTCTTTTTTCTTCCTGCAAAACCAGGTGTGCAGTGCGCACACCCGCTTAGGCTTTGTAAAGAGTGCTAAGCAAGTTTAGACACACCCCCTAGCTTAGCTGTTCTAAGCTAGAAGCAACCCCGAGCCACAGGACTCCAATCTGCTTACAGTATGCCTGACACACACACCCATGATGTCACCTAACTCCTAGGCTTGCACCAAGCTATTCCTACTCTTACACTGTTGGGACCTGACTCACATGCTGTGGAAAACTGGGATTCACTATTCTTCCTCTCACTTGCGTAGGATTGCCTGCTAATGCAGTTACATGTCTCACACTGAGCCTCCCCCCTAGCAACCACTGCTCACTGGCCAGGTTGTCTTCTGCCTACAATTGACTTGCATGGCAGAATAGTGATTTTAGTCAGACTGCTTATTTTAGGTTTATTTTATTGTTTCCCCCCCCGATCCCTTTTGCACGCCGCTGCCCTACGCTTAAACAGCCGCGATCGGCTAAAAAAAAAAAAAAGATGATTTTTGTATTATTTTTTTTTTTTGTTTGTTTACAATGCCAATTGCCTTATACATGGCCACTGGTGTGCTTACTACATGATATATAGCCTTTATGTGGGGCTGTCACATCTCCATTTTGGATTTTGCAGAAATGTACTCGGTTACTAACAGAATACATTTCTGCAGATAGCGCTTATCCTGCACGGACTGTTGCAAGCTTCCTGGATTGCAAAATCACCTTATTTGCATAGATTTCTCCTGCAAATGGGGTGATTTGCATACCAGGGCTTAGTCCCATGCAGGATTAGTGTAGGAGCACTCGTGCACACCCCTGCAGGCTGTTCCTGGATCGCACGGCAGACATATTGCCTGCTTGAGCTGCTGCACCAATCTTGCACTCCGTGCAAGCTTTTGAGAATCTGGGGGTAAGAGTAAAGCTACAAAAATGGAATAATTTGTTAAACAAATAGAATTAATTAGTGTACTTGCATTTTTACAACATGGCTATGGCTGAATAACTCCAAAATACAGCAACTTAACAAAATGATACAAACATTGGATGCTGTACAAATAAATTGCATAATATGAGGTTGCAGTTTCATCAGAAAACAAAGCCTTATGACTAAATATTTTACAATACAAAGCAAATAAACAAGTGAACTGTGCACCACTGTCATGTGAATCACTCTTCTTCAGTTAAAGATGAGTTTTGCTTCTTTCTGCTGTAGTAATCATACTTTTTCATCTTCTCTCACAAAGGCAGATGTTTCTCTGCACCACAACTAAAATCCCTGGGGCTGATGCAGCAAATCTTTCAGAAGTGGTTAGCCACTGAGGAATGCAGTTTCCTGTCTTTTTTTTCCTTTTCTCACAGGTTTTTGGAATTTATCCTGGAATGTTCTATTAGTTTTCTCGTATGTACATGTGGCATCTGTAAATTAAAACTTACAATATAAAGGTTACATGATAATTGACAAATGTCATATGTGCGCCACTTTGCTGTGTGCCTTTTTATTTTTTATTCAGAGATGTTTATTCTATGTAGTAACACATTTGCTTTTCTTAGTAACTAGAACATCCAGATAGGCAGCTCATATAGCTGTTTTTAATGGCGAATGAATATCTTTGTGTCAAAGTTCTGCTGTTTTAATTTTCAGAGTAACATGACAATGCAAAATATGTCAAGCATCTTTTTTCCATATGTTTAAGTTTGACCTTTGCCTCCTCTGCCTGATCCCATTTGACCCATTAAATCCCCAACTTGGGGTGATAGCCAGGACTAGGGAAGAGCCCTGTAGCCCAGTTATTTTCCATCTGAGGGAAAGTGTATTCAGCTTATTCATTAATAAGAAAAAAGAGTCAGGAGTTAGATGGGAGGAGAGTTTGCAAAATCATCTCAGACCACCAGGTGTTAGGTGGCATGCCAGTCTGCCAAGTCATCTCAGACCACCATGAGTTAGGTGGCATGCCAGTCTGCCAAGTCATCTCAGACCACCAGGAGTTAGGTGGGATGCCAGTCTGCCAAGTCATCGCAGACCACCTGTCAGAGAGTGAATGTTTGGATAACCAGGTGAATGGGTAAGACTAAGTTAGGATGAGTTAGTGCTTCTGATGGTTTTGTTTATCAAAAGTAGTTAAGAATCATGTCAATGAGCATCTTAGCAAACTGTCTTACTGCACCAATAAACTCACATCTCTGGTTTATCACAAATCCATATTATTTACTTTCTTAATTAGTGCACAGTACTTTATTTTAGGTACCTATTTGCAACAGTTTTGTTTGATACCAAAGCAGTGTTTCCAAAAATGTAGAGTCAAAGTTCAAAACATAGAAAAAGTAGGAGCATGCATGTGAACTTGGTTATAGTCAACTGAACGGCATACTTTGCTGATCCTAGTGTTCACAAGTGTTGTGATCTTACTAGCAGTGGAGAGATGTAATAAATACCCCCAAAACTCTTCATTCACTCTGGTAAATATATGGCATTTTACTCTGAATGAATAGTTCTACTTTGAACAGAGTGGAAGTGTTAGTAAAGCTTATATAAAGTCAACACAATCACTAGGAAAGGATGGATGTTAGTGTATATGGTCAGCATAAACACTGCACCGTTCAGGACTCACTTAATTCACTGTCCAGGCAATAATTTACTATTAAGGTAGAAATCAAGGACACAGGTGAAATGAAAGCGGTTTATCTGCAACAAGAAGGGAAACTATGGGTATATAGTATGTAGTAGCCAAGTAGGTACTGAAGCTTATGGTACAATTAGCTATAAGAAAACAGTACTCACCAAAGACAGAATAATTAATGACATACTCTCAAAAATGGGGTATAAAGTAGACAACTTTAAGAGGAAAGCTGGTGAAACATCTTGGTTCATCAGGATCCTTGATGGGAAAGAAGATCAAAAACTGAAATGTTTTATACAGCAGGGACTGCAGCTATTTCAGTTTTGACTTCTGCCTCCACTGATCATTGAAAGAGTATATCAAACACATCTAACAGAGGTTTAAGTCTAAAAATCTATGTCTGCATTTCTTTTTAAATTTTTTTTCAGAGTTTAATACTCAAGAAGCAGTTTACCTTGACCTGCTCAACATGTAATTGCTAACCTTACATCATTTTTAAGTATTTCTGGCTCAATGTATGGATTGCTAGCTTTAGTATTACTTGTTACATATTGTAGTGATGTGCTTAAGCTTAAAATGCAGATACTGCTTCAGCTCTAAGATCAATGGATAATGGAGAAAAAATATATTTTTTATTTTTGTATTTTCTGACTATCACTCTTTTTCCAAGATGGCAAGCTGGAAGGGCCTGCTTAGAATTAGATTCCTATCTTGTGTGCATTGATAAGCTGTAGTACTTCATACAACCCAGAAATGAAAAACTAAGCAACTAATCAGACAATGAATAAATTAATTAATTAATCATATACCAAAACCTACAAAGTGAAATTACTAACAACAGCAAAGGTTTTCAGTCTTCTACCTCCTGTATATTTGCTATAACTCAATATTTTACCTCTCACAGAAATAATAAAGAGTATAACAGGATATTTACATTATGTCTACTTATTGATAGCTTCATGACTGCAATTTTGCAGTTAAGGTATAAATGTTTTCACATGACATGACATGCTGATACATGCAAAGTACAGCTAAATAGTTACACTTACTTGCAACTTAATTATACCTTAGCAATTTCAGCTACATAACATTGCAAGTATTGGCTTGCAATCTAAGTCCTTGTATATCTATTTGTCTGTGTGCATGGTGTGTGTGTGTGTATGTGTGTGTGTGTGTGTGTGTGTGTGTGTGTGTGTGTGTGTGTGTGTGTATATATATATATCTTTATAGCAATGTATATCTATATATCTGCATATCTCTATATCTATCTATATAGATATATATTTTTTATTTATCAAAATGCAATTGCAGTTGTACTCAAGTGATCAAGGGCAACATTTCAAAATTGATATATTGCTAAACTCTAAACATCTAAACATCTAAAACTAAAACAATCATAAGAGAAGCATAAAGAATTGTAAATTATTTGTAATGAGAGTTCAATATAGTTAGAGTTGCTGTAAGATTCTTCTCCTGTTTTGCGACAACAGCTATAACAGTTTGCTTAGAAGAAAGAAAGACAACATATAAATTGCCAGCATCTCATAATCTGCCAGTCAGGCAAAGTTCAGTAAAGATATTTCATTATCCACTAATTAAATCTCTAATTAGAAACCATCCAGACCCAATTCAGTCTCTTTCTCATTCAAAATGTTTTGAATATCCATTGCAGTCACTATACATTGCAGTCACTATAACAAAACAGAGTTTGTTTGCATCTGAGTAACTTTCATAAGGTGTAATGATTCCAAATAGTTACACAAAGGCTGATTAGAACAATTTCTTAGTGGCTCTTCCTTGTATAAACTGACATAATAAGAAAAATAGTGTATATGTATATATATATATATATATATATATATATCTATATATATATATATATATATATATATATATATATATATATATATAGGTATAAAAACATCCCATTTCTGTGCAGTCTGCTGACTAAGTGAAATGCCACATACTTTTGAAAGGTTATCTCAAAATGATACAGTTTTGGTGCTCTTTACCACATTTGTTTTATATTCTTAATATCTTCTTAATTTTGTCCTTATGTTTCTGCATTTGCTATTATATCCCTTATTGATTATACTGGACTTCCAGAAATATTTTTGTGCATAAAGAAAGTAAAGTTAATATTTTTTTTAATTTGAGAATCAAAGTAATATATGAAAAAAATTCCCCAAGTCAGTCTTAAATTCATCCTAGTGCTTGCTGTATACACTCACAGCCTGGTCCAGTAAACCTACCCAGTTATTACCAAAGTGTTTAATTTCTGTTGAAGTATGACCCTTTTACAAAGTAAGTAAATAAATATATAAATTAATAACTGATGGTTCCAATGTCTTTCATAATGTTCCTTAGCTATGCACACATTCACTGAAATGAGCACATAATTATATATAATTCGCGCTGGTACTTTTTGCTGTCTGTCAAATAAAGGTGCTCCTTTGAAATTATCATGTTATCAATCCAGGAATAAGAATGGTACCTGAAGGATAAACTGGTATACAGAAACATGAGTAAATGGAAAACTCTAATAAAGTTACATACCAGCAGGACCATATGGACCTAAGAGCAGTATAGAGTTCCCCTGAAGGGGGATTTGTGTTCCAGTCTCCTCACAAGAATAGTGTTCCTCTCTTGGCATACATTTATTAAATTCATGGATATCATCTAGGCAGCAGGAACCAGGATGTTCATACAAACTCACTACAGATACTTATATATTACATATATCCATATACGGTTCCCATTCAGAAGCCTGAAACATCATAAGCCTGAAAATCAAAATCCTGAAACCAAAAGCCTGAAAATTCAGAATCCTGAAAACTCAAAATCCTGAAAGCCCAAAATCCTGAAAGACCAAAATCCTGAAACTCAAAATCCTGAAAACACAAATAATGCTAATATGTCACTATAAAGACACTAATATCTACCAAGTGACCCTGACCCTAACCCTAACCCTAAGGTCCGTCACTATCGCACACTCACCTGACCCGCGCCCTAACCCTAACTCACTTAAACCGCCCCTAACCCCAATATTTGTCACTATTGCACACATGCCTAACCTGTGCCCTAACCCTAACTCACTTAAACCGGCCCTAACCCTAACATAAAACCAACCGCACACTTACCTGACCCCAACGCATGACCTAACACCACAGGGCTAACAATAGCAAAGCCACAATGACATCAGTATGTCTATTTTGTGTTTTCAGGATTTTGAGTTTCAGGATTTTGGTCTTTCAGGATTTGGGGCTTTCAGGATTTTGAGTTTTCAGGATTCTGAATTTTCAGGCTTTTGGTTTCAGGATTTTGATTTTCAGGCTTATGATGTTTCAGGCTTCTGAATGGGAACCATATATATATATATATATATATATATATATATATATATATATATATATATATATATATATATATATATATATATCTGTGTGTGTGTGTGTGTGTGTGTCTGTATCTACATCTATATCTATCTAATTATATTATCTATATCTATATCTATATATATATATATATATATATATATATATATATATATATATATATATGTATATAAAGCATAAACTCTAGCCAATCCCTTTAGCTTGAACAATGTTATATCAAAAGTGGCTACGTTTGCCACAAATCCACCACCTAGGAAAAACACTGTATTGATCTTAACCAACTCCAGTGATTAGAACTCTCTCATGCACTCACTCATTCCCCACTGGTAACACTGCATAAACCAGTAACCTTAACAGAAAAATGCCCCAGTTTAAAACAAATTATTCAACACTACCACCCAAAAAAAACTCTGTGATCTACAGAGTAAATATTTCATTCTGTAATGAAATCAAATAATGCAGCAGGTTCTTTCTACTCCAATTGCATCACAAAGAAATTGAACATTCCACACCCGCTAAGATAAATGTAATACCCTATATCATTTATATTAACGTTTAAAAAACACCTAACATCTACATGGCATGACTCATGTTCATCCTGAGAATAACTAAAATCACAATCCCTAACCTATTCAACATTCCAAGTGTAATTTCCCAGCCAAATTCCCAGCCTAACATGCATTTGCCTGAAATCATGCTAAGGTCAAGATTTGAGCATTGTAAATCTTTTGAAGCTATCTCATGCAAATGTTACAGTCTAGACTCATCACCTGGCTTCAGTCACTTCAACATTAATAGACTTAATCTTTTCTAATCTATCCCTGTGCTAAATAGGTATAATCTTATACTCTAAATACAACTAAACTAAGTAACTTCATTTCTTACTACTGCATATTCAACTATATTTATTGTACTGTTTCACCTTTTTTTCATTGTTTTCCTTTATCTGTCCCTCTTCCCTTATTTACTATTAACCAGCTGTCCTTCTCACATGAAAACCAGTTGAATTGACACCACCATCCTGTACTCCCATTGTATGATCTCTGTATACTACAATTTCTCAAACATGCCTGAATTTTTTTCAAATAGTTGTACTTCCTGTATTCATAAACTTTGTGTAAATACATTACTCACTATATAAGTTAATAAGAATCAGACAAATGTTTTTACAAGGTGCAAATGTAGCCAAGTAACAGGTACTAGAACAAATGTTTTTACTAGGCGTCAATGAACTTATTATGTTCACCCACTCTGTACTCATAATCCATTGTATTCTTTTTTCTTTTCTTAGTGGCACATACACTGTGAGATACATAAAATGGAATAAAATCATGATGTTTAAAACATGTTAGTTCAATGCACTGATTGTGTCATATTTTCAGAGGTCATATATGACGTCTGTCATGTTTTCTGTTCAAACTATGTACTGTAACAACTTACTGTAACTGTCTGCATTGCCTATATGAGTCTGATTATTCCTGAAAAGGGCTTTTAGACAGGTGTATTTACACATTCAACAAATGTAAAAATAAATGTGGAAATTCTGATCTTCTCTTTTTATACACATGTAATTGCAGGTTTAAGCTCACAAGTAGGGGGTTTTGAAACATAAACTTCAGAATTTGTACATTTTCCCTTGCTATGATTATTGTATCTGTTATATCATATTACAGATGTACTGTATGTTGAAATTAGCTTACAGTAATTGAGTAAGATTTTAGGTAAATACATCTTCTAAATCATCTAGTGATACTTGACTTGGTTAACAATTTCAGAATTTTGCATTTCAGCCAAGACTTCATCCATCACAGTCTCAATTTGGTTCTGGTTCTGTTACATCCATTCTGACCTGAGTATGGATCCTATCAAGTGTTGCTCTAGTGGTATGGTTACAATCATTCTTTGCTGGGTATGAATGTTGTTTTCTATCCCTCTTTTAAAATTGCACTAGGCATCTAGTTTGCTGTTAGAACTCAGTTGTCCCTTCATTAATGCTACACTTCTAGGTAGGTGAACATTATAATTGTTACCTGAGTTTTTGACCTATATTACTTACCACATCAACTGTATATGTCATATAGCTTTCTCTTGTGGCATTATGATCTGGTTTCCATTTCACAGCCATCTAATTATGTCCTAAAATATACTATCAATGACAACCTTCTTTCAGGTGTAGAAATCCAATTTTCAAACTGCATGTCCAATGCTGATTTTGACCATGTAGTTTAAGTAGCTCTAGTCTTGACATTAAACTCTGATTAGTTTATAGCATTGGTGGTATTGGTTCAATAAATATATTCTTTGTGTTTAGATTTGTCATGATAAATTGATCTATTCTGAGCTGCAATCATCATATGATCAGGACTCTTAGCTTAACTTCCTTGCAAATCTGAATTAACCTGCCCATTAATTATGCATAACTAAACATTGGAGATGAGATGTGGTATATTTTATGGCATTTAGTTTGATAAGATTTTACAGTCTTCAAAAATAAACTGTACTCACTAAACCATTATTAAACATTTTGTTCTAAAAGGCTATTCCTTGTAAACACAGCATCATTTTCTGTGAAGTGAACACTGCATCACTGCACCAGTCTTCTGTGAAGTTGCTAATTACATGTAGATAGCATCTGACCATTTAGAATGTGTGTAAAATTAGGATTCAATGTCCATGTCTCAGCACTAACTGAAACATAATGCTTTCATAAGAGAAATCTGCATTGGATTAAACTTCATAGGGACTTTTGCCAGTAGTCCATGCACCAAAATCTACCTTGTTGAAATGTGGTACTGGCCTTTACCTAGGGTTACATGATGCAGACTTCAAGCAATTCTAGGTGGTGTGGAAGCCCACAATTCAAATGGAACGTGTTATTTCTAACCATTGTAATATTATAACAGTCTTTCATAGTCTTCATTGACTTCCATTTACCTGGTGAGTCCGGTATAATGTCTAAGGGCTACTTTATTCAGTCTTGTGTGATGTGATCCCTCCTTAAGTATCTGAATGGTCAGTAAATAAGACATAGATGCTATGGAAATGGTCTAAGCACCATGTGGTCTTTAGTCAATCTGAACTCTCTATAGGAGAATTTACATGGTATGTTCTTCCTGTACCAAATACACAATAAATGCAAGATACTGGTCAAAAAAACACAAGTAGAAAAATTGCAACTCCACAGTCTACTATTCCAAGAAGGCAAAAGGCCGAGGTACCAGAATAAATTTCTGCTACTTTAGATCCTGTGGTGCATGTTCCTCCTGTAAACAGGTCATTAGCATTTAAAGATAGACACTTCATATCATATGCCTCCCATTGTTATCGTTCTAAAATATATACCTAGATGTTTTATAATCTGTGGCATAGTATGTATTACATGCTAATATATAATGATTATAGTAATAATAATAATAATAATAGCTGATCTTTAATTCTGTAATAAAGCATGTCATGGGATTTTCAAATCAAAATAATACTTTTGTTCATATTTAAAACACATGTAAATACAAGTAACTTTTCAGTTTTCCTAACTGATTTTTGAAGTGTAACAAGCCAAATAGGAGAGCACCAGTAGATAAAAATGCAGTAAACAAGAGCAAATAAAAAATATCTTAGATATACAAGAAGTGTATTTTAATTATTCACAACTCAGTAACAAAATAAAAGGTTTTGTATAAACACTTCTTCAGATGAAAAATTCAGAATGAAGTAAAGCTAAGACACACACACACACACACACACACACACATATATATATATATATTTATATATATATATATATATATATATATATATATATATATATATATATATATACTTAATAGTCACGTGAGACATGAGATTTACTTAAAAATCGCAAGGCATATACTTGAAAAATCACATTACAGCTATATATAGATATATAGATATATATGTATGCATGTATATAGGGTCTATATTAAAATACCAAACTTTCAAAATTTTGAGTGTTTTAATATCGACCTGTTTTCAGTGAGCGCTGAAAGTATCGAAGAAACAGGAAACCAATTTTTTTCCTAGGGAATGAATTTGGTTGTCCATTTCTGTTGCTTCGGTATTTTCAGCACTGTGGTAAAAAGTTATGCGTCAGGTTCAGGTAAGTGTGCAATTGTGTAGACATGAGAGTTAGGGCAAGTTAGGTGATTTAGGGTTAGGGCACGGGTAAGGTAAGTGTGCGATTGTGTGGACGTGAAGGTTAGGGCAGGGTAGGTGAGTTAGGGTTAGGGTGCGGGTGAGGTGACTGTGCGATAGTGACGGACCTTAGGTTTAGGGTTTGGGTTAAGGTAAGTGGATAGTTAGTGGTGTATTTATAGTTTATTTTAGGGCTAGGTGTTAAGAGTTTAGGTGTATGTGTTTGGATTGCTGTTTGTTTGGTGTGCTTGTGTTGTGTGTATGTGTTTTGTACAGCAAATTTTTTCCCTAGGAAAAAATTTGCTGTTCTGTATGTTCAATGTTTTAAATTTTCGATTAATAGGGTTTGATATTAGAACACTCAAAAATCGATGTTCTGATATAGACCCTATATATATATATATATATATATATATATATATATATATATATATATATATATATATATATATAGGTTTACTATCATTTTATTGAAGTGGACTTAGTCTTAGTTGAATGATCGTATCATCAACTCACTTCCATGAAATCACATTGCTGAATTCCGAAATAGCTGAAATGCATCCCATATTCGACCTAGGAACAAGTGTTAACATGGGTCAAGATAGGGGCAAGATTTGCACTTCTGCATTATCGGAGTTTGACATTTTCAACATTCAGGTACCAAACTCTTCACGTGAAGTGGATTCAACCTAGTCCACTTATATATATATATATATATATATATATATATATATATATATATATATATATATATATATATATATATATAAATCTTGCTTTTATATTGTAAAAGGTTAAGTACAGGTTTTATATTGATGGTTTACTGAGTCCAGGGTACACATGTGCATACTGTCTGTCAATCAATTTGTTATCAGTTTCAGTAACTAGATGACCACCTCTAAACCATTCTAGAATTAAATGTAACACAGCAAATGTAAACTGATGCTCTTGATCCATATAAGTAACATGTCTGTATAATTCATTTGTGGTTAAATTTCTCCAAGTTTTTGGATTACTAATATCATGATGAGAATAGATCCCATTCCTAAGTCAAAGTATGATTAAAGTTCATGCAATTAGTATTGTTTCAGACTTTGATATTAGCCAGAAGTTCTCTTTGCAGCACCCACAATGTGCCCAGAACTGACTCCTTCTTCAATTTAAATGGAGTTACATGTATTGGTAGCATATGTAAACATGGCTATAATTTCTTCTTTTTTTTTTTTATGATAGCAATTGTTCCTACTTGTATTGGAGCTGTCTAGGTATTCTTCATCCACATTGCCCTTGTTTCTGCCTGCAAATCCAGGTATTTTATGACTTTGTGTCTCCCTGTATGTAAGACACCATAATCACTGGGTGTAGCAATTTCAATGATCAATGCTACTTTTGTTTTCTTTTCTTGAACTACTTTAGCTGGTTTTCTTGCATCTGTTTTTAACGTGTTGGTAATGGGTGATCCCATGTGATATAAACTTCATAATTTTCTATAATGCCTTGTAGCTTATGTTTCCAATACGTCTCAGCTACTTCAATATTATATTGTTTGTATAATCCCCAGTTCAACAGTCTTGCCACATTATTATGTCTTTCAGCAGACAGGCCCTCTTCTAATAGTGTATCGTACCCAACAACAAGATTTGTGCCTGTTTCAAGTTTTGTTTTACAAAAACTGCATTTGTCTATTTCTCTGATATGTTCAATGGACTTTGTAAACCAAAGCGTATGTAATCCACTATCCTGGGCCACCAATATTAATTTTTCATCTTTTGGTTTAAATTCACCTCTCCTTAACCAATCCTGTGTCAGATCGTGATCGACATGAGGTTGTTCCATTTGTTTTCTGGACTTAACATCTATATTTATGTCTTTTCCACATTTTTTGCCTTTCTCATCTGATCCTTCACCTTATATTCTTTCTTTTTTTTTTTGGATCACCAGTAAAGCAGCGTTTGATAGCCAGGCACAAAACAAAATGACAATAAGTTATATAAGTAAATAACCAGATAAAGACACACAGTCAGTCAAACATCAAGTCTAAAAGTAAAAATAAAAATCGTAACCCATAAAATCCCCTAATCAGTGTGAGAATGCCACACAGAATTATCACATTAAAGGGAGATACTACATATTTATAAGTTGTTAAATGGGACTGCAAAATACAATAAAATATCATATAAAAATTTATATAAAGTTATTCAATATGAAATGAATTAAATACTGTAAACATCAAAACATATGTTACATTAAAATATATTTATATTTACATAATTACCTACAAATGTACCTCAATACCCAATGGGTTTACCTAAAATAACTTCTCATTTTGAGAACTGCTGAGATGTTGCAGTTCTCATTTAACCCTGGATTATTAAAAGCATCTAGTTTTATTTGCCATTCAAGCTCTTTTAATTCAAGCATAAGTGATAATGGTCCTCCTCTAATGTTATTTGATAAATGGTCTATTCCCATGAATCTAAATTTATGTTCTTGGTATTTTTCAATGTGTTTTGCGAGAGCATTTTCCAATTTGTGATTCCTTATAGCATAAATGTGCTGGTATATCCGCTGACGGAACTTCCGATCCGTCTTGCCGATATAAAATGCTGGACAGCATTCACAAAAGGCAATATAGACAATAGATCGGGTATCACAATTAATTCTGTGATTAATATAATATTTCCTCTTATTTATATGAAAAGATTCACCTACTTTAATCAAGTTACAGAAGTTGCAAACTCCATATATCGAGGACCCCTTACTTCTACAGAATTGGGAACCACTATTTTTAGTTTGCAACAGCTCTTTAAGATTTTTCCCTTTTCTGAAAACTATTTTTGGAAAAAAGCCTAATTTTTCACATAAAAATAAGTCGTTGCTAATAAAGTGCCAATTTTTAGAAATGACTTCACAAATATACCTTGAATCTCCACTAAAAGTAGTTATAAAGCTAGTAGGAAACTTGACCTTTTTAGAAATACCAGTTGTAATTGAATCAGAACAATCATCCTGCTTAATGTCAATCAATTGAGTACTGTTCAAACCAAATAGAAAAACAAGAAGGTGCACCATGTACTGCAAAACATAAGAAAAATATATTTCCTCCGAATAGTAGAAACCACGTTTATTATAAAACAAAAAAACAATTCAGCTGCAGGGTAGAAGTTAGCGCTTTCACGTTATAACAAACGCTTCATCAGACATAAAAACAATCAAGAAACCTCCCCTTAAATACACATAGTGATGTCACATCCCATTCAAATCAGCAAATCAGAACACAGATAATCAAAAAAAATCATAAAAAATATAACAGGTAAAAAACAGATAAAAAACAAGATAGCATCCAATAAATAACATAATACAATATGAACTAATGTCTAAGAGGTCTATTGGCTAAAAATGGCTTAAGTGCTATTCTATCATTTAACCCAAACCTGTGAGCTTGCAGTTTGAGTATCCATTTAGCTTCCCTCTCTTCAGTAAGGTTTCTAACATTACCCAATCTGCTGTTTGTGAAAACCAATTCCAAGACCTGAAACCTGAAGCTATGGGAACATCCTTGGTCTATTACATGCTTAGCTAGGGCATTGGTGGTATTGCCCTTGCGAATAGCATAGAGATGTTCCCTAATGCGTTCCCGTAAAGTTCTTGTTGTCATACCAACGTAAAAAATGCTGCAAGTCTGACATACGGCAATGTAAACTAAGTTGGTAGATCTACAATCTGCATAGTGTTTAAAATTATAGGAACGTCGTGTTATAGGATGTATAAAACAATCAGAACTGGATATGTATTTGCATTGATTGCAAGAATTACAAGTAAATGTGCCTATTCTTCTTGAAGCTCTACTATTCTGGTGGCCCCTGTCATAACAGAGTAATCTATTGAGAGACAACATGTTCCTATAGGCTACTCGAGGTCTCTCATCAACTAAGCTCTTAATCCTTTCATCCACCATCAGAAGTCTCCAATTTTTGTTAATGACATCCAAAATATGATGGTTCCTATTGGTGAACGGAATAACAATCCTGTTCACAAAGGATGTACTACTGGTCGTATTGATGCGTTTATGGGGATACGACCTGTTGATCAAAGGTGCTCCTGTATCCTCCCTACAAAGGTCACCCATAGCAATGTCAGCAAGTACCTGTGTCTGATCATAACCAAATTCATTATTTTTGGAGTAATCCTTAAATTCATCCAAAAGGGGTTTATAAAACCCTGTGGAACGTTTGAACTCTATTTCTGTAATGATATCGTCAATGAGAGTATCCGGGTACCCCCTGTTAAGAAATTGCATTTTTAAAAAAAGAACTTAATTTTGAAAGGATTGTGTTGTGTTACACATTCGTACAGCCCTAACTAGTTGTCCTTTAACTATTGCTCGCTTTTGTTTAAAAGGATGGGAACTAGTGTAATGAAGCACTGAGTTACAAAAGGTCGGTTTATGAAAAAACGAAGATAAATATTTCTGCCCGTCAATGTCCTTCTTAATTTGAACATCCAGGTAGTCTATTATCTCAGTAGAAAATTCGTACGTAAACCTTAAAAAACTAGTAGTTTGATTCATATAGGAAATCAAGTTCTCTACTTGCAGGGAGTCGCCATTAAAAAGAATGAAAATATCATCCAAATATCGTGTGTACAAGTGAAGCTGATTCCCAAATATTGGGTTGGAAAGAATATATTTACTTTCCCAATATGCCATAAAAAGGTTAGCGACGCTTGCACCACACGGGGAACCCATGGCTACTCCCTGTTTTTGAAGATAGTGTTGGTTGTTAAAAATAAAAAAGTTGGAACTCAATACAAGATCTAACAATTCAGTAACTATCTCGATCTCATTTGGGATAGCTTGTAGGTCGAGTAACATTAATTCTATCCATTCTATGGCCTCTTGGTGGGGAATTGAGGTATATAGATCCACTACATCAATTGTGAGAAAGTTATTAGAATTCTCAAAGGTAGTGTTATTGATGTTACTCAAAAAAGAGTATGGGTATGGGTATGTCAGACCAAAATATTACGATGATTACTATAATTGATAACTTAAAGAAACTTGACACTAAGCTGTTGAAACTTAAGAAACTACAATTAGAAGTTTCTTATTTTCAACAGTGTATTAAAGAACGTATCATTCCTAAAGGCTTGCATAGTGCTTTTGCACCTTCAGGCCTTATTCAGGATTCTGCTGCTTTTTTCACTGAACTTATGGGCCTTTTTGAGCAACAAGGATTACAACTACTTGAATTATTAATCAAGCATTATTCCCTAAGCATCAACTAAGTTACAGAAGAAATTAATTCTCTGGATGACATAATTAAACTTGATGCTGACTTTTTGAGATACAAGTTTGACTATAACCGTATATTCAACAGTATCGATGGGTTAATGGTCAAACTTAAGCAAAATAAAATAAAGAAGCTTGTTAGGGATAGATCAGCTTATCAGCAACACCAAGCCTATCCCAAATTACAAAAACCTTTAGTTTGTGACACCCTCCCCGGGCTGGACACTTTAGATGTTTTCGATTCTAATGAGGTTAATGACCTTGAAAGTGCTAATGGTAATAACGAGGAAGGTGTCACTTCCAATAAAGAAGAGATCCAATGAAGTAATAGAATTAAAGGGAATAATGCCAACAATAACATTAATAACAAAAATAAGAGAGCCAATAATTGTGATTTCCAAAGGAACAACAATAACCGGAGTAACAACAATAATAACCGTTTTTTAGGGCCACTTCCACCTCGTACCTATCAGACCAGGAACAGGACTCGCAACAACTGAATGTTTCTTTATTTCATGATGAAAGGGGCCTAACGGATACCTCTGGTTATACAGAATCATCTCCCATTATTCACACTAATTTGAAAGGAGACTTTAAAATTTACAACTTTTCCCAAGTACACCTACAGCCCAAACTTATTGAACTATTGTCCAGAGGGAATACCTTTATCCCTAGTGTTCATTTTGATTTAACCAAAACCATCATCGATCTCAAATGTTTCATCAGGAAATTAAATCTTGACCTTTTATTTAGTAACAATACTTATGTCACAAAGTCTTCCTTAAAACTTCCTAGTACGTTCAACCCGCCATTGCACGCAGGATTACGTACGTTTGAGACTGTCTGTGAGTTTGATTTTAGACATATGAGCAGTATGACTGGGCTTAACACAAATTTTCCTCAGCTTAATGTCACGAAGGAGCAAAGGAGAGCTTTAATGGATCTCAATACTTTACCAATTCGGGTTATTAAACCTGACAAAGGAGGGGGACTTGTCATTTTTGATAATAACATGTATATTGATAAAATGTTAGTAGTGCTAGATTCACCTGCTTACTCCTTGTCTTCCCTTAATGAAATGAATTTGGCCTTTAAAAGAATAAGAGGCTACTTAAGAGACATGTTCCTTGCTGGGAAAATTGATTTAGATCTATACAATTTTCTGGACATATCCTTCCCTAAGGTTCCGGTTATGTTTGGAATTCCCAAAATACATAAAAACCTTGGAAATCCCCCTATGAGAGCCTTAGTGGATGGAAGACTGTCCATGACACACCCCTGCGCAAGATTGATAGATCAAATCTTGACTAAATACATTAAGAAAATTCCAGCCATCTGCAAAGATTCTTGGTCTTTTTTGAGTAACATCAATAACACTACCTTTGAGAATTCTAATAACTTTCTCACAATTGATGTAGTGGATCTATATACCTCAATTCCCCACCAAGAGGCCATAGAATGGATAGAATTAATGTTACTCGACCTACAAGCTATCCCAAATGAGATCAAGATAGTTACTGAATTGTTAGATCTTGTACTGAGTTCCAACTTCACTATCTTCAAAAACAGGGAGTAGCCATGGGCTCTCCGTGTGGTGCAAGCGTCGCTAACCATTTTATGGCATATTGGGAAAGTAAATATATTCTTTCCAACCCAATATTTGGGAATCAGCTTCGCTTGTACACACAATATTTGGATGATATTTTCATTCTTTTTAATGGCGACTCCCTGCAAGTAGAGAACTTGATTTCCTATATGAATCAAACTACTAGTTTTTTAAGGTTTACGTACCAATTTTCTACTGAGATAATAGACTACCTGGATGTTCAAATTAAGAAGGACATTGACGGGCAGAAATATTTATCTTCGGTTTTTCGTAAACCGACCTTTTGTAACTCAGTGCTTCATTACACTAGTTCCCATCCTTTTAAACAAAAGCGAGCAATAGTTAAAGGACAACTAGTTAGGGTTGTACGAATGTGTAACACAACACAATCCTTTCAAAATGAAGTTCTTTTTTTAAAAATGCAATTTCTTAACAGGGGGTACCCGGATACTCTCATTGATGATATCATTACAGAAATAGAGTTCAAACATTCCACAGGGTTTTATAAACCACTTTTGGATGAATTTAAGGATTACTCCGAAAATAATGAATTTGGTTTGAACAGTACTAAATTGATTGACATTAATCAGGATGATTGTTCCGATTCAATTACAACTGGTATTTCTAAAAAGGTCAAGTTTCCTACTAGCTTTATAACTACTTTTAGTGGAGATTCAAGGTATATTTGTGAAGTCATTTCTAAAAATTGGCACTTTATTAGCAACGACTTATTTTTATGTGAAAAATTAGGCTTTTTTCCAAAAATAGTTTTCAGAAAAGGGAAAAATCTTAAAGAGCTGTTGCAAACTAAAAATAGTGATTCCCAATTCTGTAGAAGTAAGGGGTCCTCGATATGTGGAGTTTGCAACTTCTGTAACTTGATTAAAGTAGGTGAATCTTTTCATATAAATAAGAGGAAATATTATATTAATCACAGAATTAATTGTGATACCCGATCCATTGTCTACATTGCCTTTTGTGAATGCTGTCCAGCATTCTATATCGGCAAGACGAATCGGAAGTTCCGTCAGTGGATATACCAGCACATTTATGCTATAAGGAATCACAAATTGGAAAATGCTCTCTCAAAACACATTGAAAAATACCAAGAACATAAATTTAGATTCATGGGAATAGACCATTTATCAAATAACATTAGAGGAGGACCATTATCACTTATGCTTGAATTAAAAGAGCTTGAATGGCAAATAAAACTAGATGCGTTTAATAATCCAGGGTTAAATGAGAACTGCAACATCTCAGCAGTTCTCAAAATGAGAAGCTATTTTAGGTAAACCCATTGGGTATTGAGGTACATTTGTAGGTAATTATGTAAATATAAATATATTTTAATGTAACATATGTTTTGATGTTTACAGTATTTAATTCATTTCATATTGAATAACTTTATATAAATTTTTATATGACATTTTATTGTATTTTGCAGTCCCACTTAACAACTTATAAGCATGTAGTATCTCCCTTCAATGTGATAATTTTGTGTGGCATTCTCACACTGATTAGGGGATTTTATGGGTTACAATTTTTATTTTTACTTTTAGACTTGATGTTTGACTGACTGTGTGTCTTTATCTGGTTATTTACTTGTATAAGTTATTGTATCTGGCGCTTCACAGGAAGTGATGTTTTTTTACACACTTCCTTAATGTATTTAAAAACAGCAGCGCTTTTTATCTGCTTGTATTCTTTCTGAAGAAGCGGCTGTACCTTGTTAGCAGCGAAAACGCTCTTTATTTTATCAAATAAAATTGCGTTCAAGTCATTTTGTTTTGTGCCTGGCTATCACATGCTGCTTTACTGGTGATCTGTGGATTTTGTTTTTGTTGGTGTTCTGTTTTTCAGCAGTTTGTTTTTTTTTTTTTTGCACATTCAGTGGCTGCATGATTCTTGACTATTTCTGGTTTGATATCCATTCTCACTTGACACTAATATGCTTTTGCTAAACTGAGTAGGGAAGTCATCTTAGACTTGTTCTCCTCATGTGTTAAAACTTTCAGTATGTTTGGATCTTGTGAGGTCAGCATATATGTACAAAGTTCTATGATTACAAATCTATACATGTAATCAATTTTGAGGAGGCCCATATCTTCTTCTGAATGGGGAATATATAATCTTGGCATACACTGATTTTTATAAATCATTTGATAAGCATGAAGCATTTTTCTTGATCTTCTTTCCAAATGATCCAGCACCTCTTGGGAACAGTCTACTACCCCAAAACATTAAAACAGGAAGAGCAAATTTGTGTATAGCTTGGACTTTGTTCCTAGATGTCAGGGCTGTTTTCAGTATTAATTTTAGTCTTCTAAAATATTCCTTATTAAGTTCTATTTGCACATGCTCATGTTTTATTGTTGATTCTTCATCATTTCCAAAATATTTCTACACTTCCTCCTGCTGAAGTTCCTTTATGTCACCTTTGTGTCCCAGACTGATGTTTTCCTGGTGCTGCAGCTTTCCTGCTTAAATGGATGATTTTGTACATTTCTCAAGACCAAATGACATTTTTATAATATCTGAGGCAGTTTTGTCCACTTGCAGGTGTGTTTCAGTTCACTGTCTAATGAACTATACAGTTTTAAATCATCCACAAAAACAAGATGAGAAATCTTTACACTTTGTTGTTTTCTGGGAGCCAGATTATAACCATGACATAATCTGTGAAGTAGACAGCTTAATGGGTTAAGGGCAAGACTTTAAAAGAGCAATGATGTGAAAAAAAATCACCCTGGAATATCCTCTTTTGAATTTTTATCTTCGGGATAATACTTTGTCCTTTATCCTGGCTTAGCTGAAGAGTGATTTGCCACTGTTTCATGGTCATTGTAATGTAATTGATCAATGTAGGGTGTATCTTATATATTTGTGGAATACATTTATAAGCAGTCATTTATCAATGAATGTGGGTTGCTTTCAAATGATTTTTTATAATCTGTCCATATCATACTTAGATTCTTCCCCTTTTTACAATTCTCTGTTATGACTTTAACAACAAATAATCTTTTGTTCCATATAACATTCTGGTATTACCCCTTTGTTCTATTGCCATGATTGAGTTTTCTTCTAAATAAATGTCTATAAACTCTGCCGGCATCAATTCCAGTATATAATTTGGGGTCTATATTATATTAGCGAACACTTGAAATTGCGAACACTATATAATCAATCCAAACAGTCTGAAATACAAAATGACGAACACACAGATCAGCAATTTTTTTTCCCAGGGAAAAAACTTGCTGTTCTGTTAAAAAAAAGAAAACATAAAATAAAGTGGGGGCTTTCAACCCCCCACCCCCACCCCCTACTTAAATATACCAACTCTGAGATTGCACCACAGTGAAGGAAATGGCAAAGTTCCTTGCTTTCGGCATTTTGCCATTTTGCGTAAACATGTTCGACAAAACAGCTTTCACAACTTTAGGCATTCGATTAAATAATAGAACCCTATAATTTGTACATTATCAGAAGGCAAGTTGTTGGTGTAGAATTTTTAGGATAACTTATAGGTTCATTCTTAAGGATAAGTATAATTTTTCCTCTTGTTAACAAGTATGGTGTCTGTTCGGGATGCACATTTAAACAGTTCTTGCTAAGGCTAAATCTTTATGCAAAGATGTTAATACTTTTAGCCAGAAGTCAGGTACTACATATGGGCCTAGAGTTTTCCAGTTAGGAGATTTTCTTAATTTGTGCCAATTTCTCTGGCCGTTACTTCATCCTTTTTCATATCCTGTACATTTAAACATTTTACTCCTTCTTTTACTTCTTTTCTCCATTCAGCAACTTTGTTATGTTCTACAGGATCTTCATAGATATTTTTCCAAGAATGTGTAGAGTTCTTCTTTTTTGTATTTCTATTCCTTTTACCTAGTTTCCAAATTTTCTATAAAACATTTTGGGTCATGAATGAATTTCTTATTGTGTACTTTTCCTTTAAATTTATCTGCATGTATTCTAAGCTTTTTTGCTTGTGATGATATCTTTACTTTATTATTTTCAAAAGTTTATGATAGATCCTGGTCTTTTCTGATGCTGACTAGTGCTTTTATCATGTCTATCTTTCTAAGTGCTTTGTTGATCGATTCCCTCTTCTGTAGTCTTGTAACAATGATACTTCATATCTTATTTGCATTATTGTTTTCTCTATTTGATGCTTCCATGATGGCATTTAATTTATTCCCCTCCTTTCCATTATTGCCCTGTGTTTTTGCCATAAGATACTATCTGTTATTAATTTAGCTGCACTGTAATATAGCCTGTTTACTTCTATTTACTTCTGAATATAAACTGATGCTCTTAACCCATATTAGCATGTGTCTGTATTATGAATTTGTATGCGTCATCTAATGTCAGACAAATTATCACAGGTATGTTCTTTCAGCTTATGAGCCATTTTTCCAATGTAAAATGCAATACATACTTGATACATTGCAAAGTAAACTATAGTCTTGGTAACATGTATGTATTTAAATGACAGTTTTTATTAGTAAGACAATGTTCATATGTATTTTTCTTATAACTACACTTATAATTTCACTATCTACCCTGTGTTTTACACCTTACATTACCTTATTATTGACCTGTCATAACCTTTTTATAGCATTTTTAAAGACACATTCTTACCCTATATACTAATATTGAATGATCTATCCCTTTCTCTTGGTCATAATGCTGCATTCTACCTTATTAACCTACTTCTCACAATCTGTTTATTTTTAGTTTCTATATAACCTAAGCTGATGGAGAAATTTTTATTTACTTTACATATCACATGTATCCTTTTTTGTATTGTGTTTCTTTTGTATTGTCTTGATTTTATCTAGTTTAAAAGCGGAGCTTTTCTCCCCGGGCCTCTACTGAAAATGGACATATATCCAGCTGGACTAGCCCGGTCAACAAATGTAAAATAAAAAAAAAATATATAAAATATAAAATGAAGAGTTAAAACTATTTCCCTTTCTTTTGGCTAATTCTTACATTTGACATATAAATTTATAACAAGGCTTTTGTTTCAAATTGTGTGCCCTTTTGTAGCCAAAATATGGTACTTGTTTAATAAAGTCATTACTCTTTAGATCCTCTAAATTACCTTAAATAGACCAATGCTTTCTTATGATCTCTTGTTTCCTTGTAGCACGTCTGTTATAGGCTGGTATATATATAATAAGTTTCTTATTTTCTAAATTGCATTCCCTTATGATGATAGCTTCAAAAAAAAAAGTTTAGCTCTCTCATCATGTTTTTCAATAATCTGTCATCATTGTTCCAACAGATCATCCAACTTATAACCTCTAGAATGAGAATTGGCTACTATACTTGTAACTTATTCATTATTTGACCTTGCATAACACATCATTTGGCATTTGGAAAACAGAGAAAAAGAATGCATGCTGTTTCTATGTATGAAAAATGTTCTTCATTGTATTGTTCTTATGTACCAAGGTTCTCATATGCCACATTCTAATATAAATAATCTACTAAATAAAAAATAAGTTTTGTAAAAGAGTAAGATTTTTTAAAACTCAAAAATCAAACTATCCACAAGTTATAACCAATAAATGATTTTAACTCTTCGAAATTCCCATGCAATAACATAAAATGTACCTCCAAACCTCCAGTAGAATAACATTTTTCTACTATTTATTCTATAAAGAAAAGAAAATCTCATCTCTCCATGTGGCCAACACAACATTAAGTATTGACACTGGGTTACCCATGGCTACACCATTTTTGCAAATTGTAATTCTGTTTATATGAAAAAAATTCTTATTTAATACCAATTCATGTATTTCCCATTAAGTATTAATCGCAGAATTAGTTATGGGAATGTGTTTATGCAGGTAGCTTCTAACAGACTTCACTCCAAAATCCTTAGGAGTAATAGTGAAAAAGAGTCCACAACTAGAGTGACAAACATATAATCAACATTCCTACAAGATCTAAACCAATCATACAATGTTTACAGGAATTCTGTGCTATCTCTTATATAACTAATTGATTTGCTAGGATTCCTTTAATTCTCTCTTTCAACTATCTCAATAAAGGTTAAATTATCCACCTTCCACCTGAGACAGTAGGTCACTTATATGGTTCACTTACGCTTTTATGGATTTTTTATAAGACACACTACATAGTTATTACTGGTTACAACATAGAGAAGAAGTTCAATTCCTCAGTTGTCAAATAACCAACCAAGTGCATGACATAGACAAAATTAGCAGTATTTATATTTTTATCTGTTTGAGCCTTATCTGCTATTAAATAAGTATTAGTGTGTTTAAATATATGTGAAACATTCTCATCATAGATTTGTGTATCCATTTCTACTACCCCCACCTTTATCAGTATATCTAATAACAATGCTTTCATTACTCATTAATGAATTTAAATCAAACTTTTTATTAATTTATAAAAAGGGTTAATCCTCTTCATATAAAATTCATAGCTATCTATCTCACATGCTTTTTGAAAAGCATTCACCAGGGCATTAGTAATATAAATAAACATACTCAGTTACATAAAAAATATGCTCATTAGAAATGACTGTATGATTATTAAGATGAATCAATCTATCTTAGTCTGTTTAGATAAAAATAATTTGTGTAGAGCTTCATGTTCTTAGTCCATGCATACATAATATATTAAATTGAGTTTTTTCTGTTGTATGTTTTTAATGTACATGCCTTTTCCCTTCTGCTTGCTATTAACCTGTAGTAGCTAGTAATTCCCACTAGATATCATGAGAAGGTTAAATAATTTTGGGACTTGTTCCTATTTTACCAACCAAGTCCCTTTCACCTGAAATGAAATTCCAATTCTTGTAAATAATATTTCTTACTTTGTAAGCTGCCTGATGATAAGTAATCACACACCCTGTTTTAAAATTGGTATTAATGTTAATATTTACTATTCTCTCCACTGGTTTAGTTACCTGCCTCTCATGTATGTGTTCATCTTCTAAAATGGGCCTATAAAACCAATTCCTTTGTTTTTCGTTTAACCTCTTCTATTAATTCATCCAACAAGTTACTTGGGTCTGCTTGTTTAGTGAACATCCCCCTTAAGTTTTCACATTCATTTTCAAAATTGAGGTTACTAGTCACCATTTTGGCTGCCCTTACCAGTTGACCCTTCATGACAGCTCGTTTTTGGTGGTAAGGGTGAGCACTTGCAAAATGCAGAAAAGTGCTGAAATATGTTTTTTTTACGATGAATTCTAGCTGTATAGCCCTTCTGTTCACTTTTATTCAACTTAACATCTAAATATGGGATCTCATATTCATGGTAGGAAAAGGTAACTGTAGGAAATTGGTCATACTGTTGAAATACTCGACCAGTGTTGTCAGAACCTAGTTATCACCCTTTACGATCATAAATATATCATCCAGGTATCTCATGAAAAAATATATAGCTATGCCTACCTTATTAAATATAAATTCTTGCTCCCAATATGCCATTGCCATATTGGCATAATTGGCTCCACATGGAGACCTCATTGCCACTCCTATCTTTTGTACTTAGTATTTCTTTTTGAAAAAAATGTAATTATTACTGAAAATAATATCAAGTAACTCCTCCAATAGATGTATTTCAGTTATTGGAGCACCCTTTTTATACATCAAGATGGATATCCACTCTATGCCTAAGGCATGGGATACAGATGTATAGAGATCTTTGACGTTAACTGCCAGTAAATTATAGTCGTTGTTAAACTCTAATGAATTTATATTCTCTAAAAAGCACCATGAATCCTTATATATTTGAATTTCGGTAATTACATATTTTTTCAAGATATTATCTACTACTTTGGAGCAAGGGTGTGTTATGGAATTTCTTCCATTCACTATTGGTCTAAGTGGGGGGGGGTCATTTAAATCTTTATGGATTTTTGTAACTCCAAAAATTACCGGTGTTAAAGGTGTAAGAATGTTCATGTAATTATAAAGGTCTAAATCTATCTTAGCCTCAATAAACAAATCATTAATCTATATTCCGATATGCTGGTTTGCTATGTTAAATTGGTTTAGTGACACTTCCTCATGAGTTTCCATTTGTAGTATTTTCTCTACTCTATTTTCATAGTTGGTAATGTCCATGAAGACTAAACCACTGCCTTTATAAGGCTTCATTACTCTTACATGGGTTGTTTTCAAAACATTTAGTATTTCCAATTCTTCTTTACTCATATTCTTTTTATGGTGCTCATCTTTGCCAGTTATGCTTCTAAAATCTAATTTGCATACTTTCTGGAATTTTACAAACTCTTACCCCATAACATCTTCAAAATCTTACTCAATGCATTCCAATAAGTTAAAACTACAGCAAACATCCCTCCCTCATGGAAATATTTGATCATCTCTCCAATCTTAAAACCAAACAAAGAGCCTGACCTTTGCACATCATACAGGCCACTCTCCTTGCTTAACATTGATTACAAGATATCCATGTCTATGTTAGCAGGTAGATTAAATAATATTCTTTCAATATTAATTCATGAAAACCAAACCAGATTTATCAAAAACAGAAAGGTACAAGACAATGCAATTAGATTACTGTCCTTAATAGACTTAGCAAACAGAAAAAAAAATAAGCTTTCTATTTTAAGCCTTGATATAGATAAAGCTTTTGACTCCCTAAGTTGGCCATATCTGTTTAAAGCTCTGGAAAAATACAATTTCTCCTCAAACATTATAGGAGTAATTAAAAAACTATATGAAAAGTCTATATCCTATGTAAAGATTGGATTGTATCTATCTAGCCCATTCAAAATACTAAGAGGTACTAAACAGGGGTGCCCCTCTCCCATTACTCTTTGACTGACTATTGAGCCTCTTGCAAATTATGTTAGAAATAATGACAGCATTATAAGATATAAAGCATAGACAAATTATCCCCCAAGATACAATTGTTTGCTGATGACCTACTAATAACTTATAATGCTATTGAAAATTCAGTAGATCACCTATTACATAATCTAGACTTCTTTGCAAACATCTCTGGTATACAATTCAATCACAACAAAACGCAGGTACTTCTAGTGAATAAAAATGTTACTATGAAACTTAGATCAAAAAGAGACATAAACTGGGAGGGCACGCATGTTAAATATATAGGTATCGTTATTGAATCTAATTATAAAAACATCACTCACATCTAATTACCAGCAACTTATAATCTCAATTACTAATCTAATAGACAGTTGGAAAAGATTCTTCTTCACATTTGAAGACAGACTAACTTTAATCAAAATGATACTGTTACCTAAAATCTTATTCATTGGCCAGACTCTAATAATTCCCCCCACCTGTCAAAATTAAACAGAAAATGAATAACCTATTAGTTAACTTCCTTTGGTATCCCCCCAAAAAACCCCAAGAATTTCTCTTTTCTGGCACACCACAAGCTGGGATGAAGTAGGGTTTCCAAATACTGATTTTTATTTAAACTCCACATTTATTAACATAGTATTGCTTTGGAATAAGGCTTCTTATACATCATATTGGAAATCAATACATGAAACCTTACTTCTTAACAGTAATAGGACAATGCTTGAACTATATAGTCAAATACATACAAACATCTTTATATGGCTTTTAAAAGTATACATTCAAAGTGAAAGGTCAATACTTGTTCTCACACCTCTTATAAACCAAATATTGCTGCTGTTTAAAAAACTTATGTTTTATAATCAATTAATTAAAAATTTATTAATAATTATGTTTCCTATTGCTTACACATGGTCAGCAGGACTAAGACAGAGTATATGTGTGTGAATGAAAGGGAGGATAGAGGAATGGTGAGGATACAAGGAGTAGAGTTGGGGAAGGTGGATGAGTTTAAATACTTGGGATCAATACTTCAGAGTAATGGTGAATGTGGAAGAGAGGTGAAGAAGAGAGTACAGGCAGGATGGAGTGGGTGGAGAAGAGTGTCAGGACTGATTTGTGACAGATGAGTACCAGTAAGAGTGAAAGGGAAGGTCTACAAGAGGGTAATATGGGTTGGAGACAGTGGCATTGACAAAAAGGCAGGAGTTAGAGCTGGATGTGGCAGAGTTAAAGATGTTAAGATTTGCACTGGGTGTGACGAGGGTGGACAGGATTAGGAATAAGTATATTAGAGGGTCAGCCCAGGTTGGAAGGTTTGGAGACAAAGCCAGAGAGGCAAGATTACATTGGTTTGGATGATATCTTTTGATACTCAGAAAATGTTAGAATTTAAGAAGGGTGACCTATAATGTTGGAATCAATTTCTCTCAGCTAATAAAATAAGTTCTGCAGACTATTTGATCAGCAGATATAGTTTGCAAAATTGTAATTGGCTAGACATCCAAACTTGTAAAGATTTTATACATACTAAGCTCGTACCCTCATTAGAGGCTTACAATAAGAGTAACTTAAAAATCTTGGATTTTACCTCTCCAATTATTAATAGTTCACCCAAGAATAGTTCATACATATCTGTTATTTATAAAATTCTCAGAAATGATTTTAGCAAAACAGATATTTCTTTTTGGAATTATGCAAGTGAAGTTAAAAGACAAGTATTCTCAGAAAGAAATAAAAAAAACTTTGTTTACATTTGGTGAAGGAATCCACATCTTCCCTTTTCTGGCATGTGTACACGTGGAAATTTTTACATAGTTGTTTTTTTCACTCCACATAGACTAGTAATAATGTACAAGAAAGATGAAATGCTGGAGATCTGGATGCCCCAATGCTGACTGGGTACATATTGTTGTTTATTGCATATTAATTTCCCCATTTTGTTAGACTTTAAATATCTTTGTAAAGCTCTATGGAATGACAACTGTACAATTTCTGACTCCCTTATCCTTTTCAATGTTCCTGTTCCTGAAGTCATTCCTAAAAAACCAACATTTTTACTATGGTCTATCCTCTCTATAGCAAGGAAAATTGTTACTAAAAATTGGAAATCCCAATCTACTCCTGTCTTTAAAGTTGAGTTTATTAATCTTGTGAAATACATTTGTAAGAATGAGATAGCTACTTTAAAAGCAAGGACTAACAACACAACCCATCATTTAATTGCTTGGACAAAGTTGTCAAATCTGTGAGAGAAATATTAAGTGTTCCCCTATGTATATTGCTGTTTTAGTTGTAATGGACATTGTATGTAGTTTATTTGTTTTTTTCTTGTTAATACATTGTTACGTTATCCCCCCGGATTTACTAATCTTCCATGCAGGACTAGCTTAGTCCTGCATGGAAGCAACCGTTTAGGAGCAGGATGGCAGTGCACCATGCATATTAATGATGCTCCTAGGCTTACACAGAGCATGTAAGAGTGCAGAGGGCATGTCTGAGAGCAGAGCTCTCAAAAAAAAACACACCTCCGCAATGTAGAACAACAGAAAGGGGAATGCAATGAGCGAGACCACTCACAGGTGACCGCATATCCCCACCAACAGTCCCCCTTGTGTATAATAGCAACAGAATATAAAAATAAAATGAAGAAACCTTTATTACTTAAACATCCGATTACAGCTAACCATAGGTTAAAGCAGGTTAAAAGGTTGAATAGAATAACAAGGAAGATATATGCAAATGAAGCGATGGAGCAATAGTGTAGTGGGCAGACCATTTGCCTTACGAACAGGCATTCCCGGTTCGAGTCCCACTGCAGCGCATCCACTTCTACATGGCAAAGCATGTTATGACCCACTAAATAACATATATTTATGAACTGGAGTACTGCAGCAAATGCACACGTGTGGTGTCAGTGTCATAATGAATAAGGCACTAGTAAGTGGGTCTAAGCACCATTAAGCAGTAGTAAGCATATTTAAGCACTAATAAGCGAGTGTAACCCTGTTTGCGTGGTGGTAAGCAATGCCTGCACTGGCTAAGCAATTCTCAAGCTAACTCTCTGTAAGCAGATGTAACGGCAGGTTAGCAGTGCTTACCGTCACGCAAACTCACTTACAACTGCCCAAAAGTGCCTTAATCACTCTGTATCCAATGGCCCTTGTTCTGCCCATCAACCAAATAAACAAGCATGCAGGTCTCGAACTCAGGACCATATACACCATAGTCCCCATTGTTATTCACCAAGCCATCTCAGAAGTACAGAAGAATGAGGTAGTAGCAAACAAGTCTCATAGGTACCTCACCAAGAGGATAAAGGGTCTCAAATATATGTCATATGCTGCCTGGCTGTAGACACCCTAGCTGTATGCAGTCACATACTGCCTACGCAGAGGCGTTGTATGCCTGTTGTACAAGGCCATGTTCAACACAGGATTAATGGACATGCTCCACCCCAGAAAACCCAAATCCATCAGAGCTGTGAGAGCGAGAGATGTCAACCTCAACGCATAATGAAATAGGATGTGCTGGAGGGACAGATACATAACCCAGAGGCTCCCTACACCCTGGAACGGAATCCCACTCCATGTTAGGCAGAGCCCCTCACTGACTCTCTTCAAAAGGAATCTTACCAAGTGGATAGGTGATCGTAAATGTACACTGGGGGTCTTCACTGTGTCACGTCCAGACAGAGGCACAGTAAAGTAAATCCTAAATGGCCATAATATTCACATAGCAAGGGGTGGCGAAAGCCACACACACTCTGGCTAGGCTTATAAATGCCCTAGGGCGGATAGCCTAGCATGAACCTATGAACCTATGAACCTATGAAGTCCTCATCATAGTATAACCAAACTGAACCTGTGAAACGTATCAGTATACAGTCATATGTGCCATAACCCACTACATAACATAAATATGTGAACTGGAGTACAGCAGTAAGCCAAGAAGTGAGGTGTAATTGTAATAGAGTGTTGAAGTCCCCAGTAAAACATAAGGACCCCACAGAATGTGCATACACATCATTCAGGGATACCAGGCATACATATAAGGTGTAATGAATAATAACACAATGCCAAAAAGGCATTATAATGAAAGTCTAATGTAAGCAATGCTAAGCATTGCACAGGCCAGCTTAGGAGGTGTGAGCAATGTATAGACCAGCTAACTCATTGTGCCCAGTGGTATACCCCTTTAAACAATGCCAACCTTAGGTAAGCAGGTTAGCCCATAGCTTAGCCTTTTCAAAACTGGCCAATCACGGAAAAGTGCAGGAAATCGGCCCTACTTAAACCCAAGAGGAGGGAATACATCTCATAACTGGTTATAGCTTCCCCTTGCAGGCACTATGGCAGTAAGGGGAGAAGGAGTGCACTTCTGGGTGCAGCGCTGGTGCATCCAGGAGTCCAAGGTCATGGCAGGACTCCTAGTTAAAGACCATGCACAAAGACTACTGCAGGGCCAGTACCAGGGCTCACAATATAAGGTGGAGGCCTGGGACCATCTCGCCCCGTGATCTCACCAGTGTCACTGGCGTACCCCGAACTGGTGAGCAGATCAGACACCACTATGTCGACCTGAAGTGGCGGAAGGGGGACCTCTTGGAGGAGTGGCTCCAAGAGGCTAGACCATCAGGGGATGTGCCAGATGTGTGTAAGTATCACACCAGTATGTGTGTAATAATTGCCAGCTCAGGTATATCATTGATAGGTATGGCTAAGTATTCATCTTATGTCCCCCACAGCTGCAATGGAGTGGGCCATGAACAAGGAGGCCCACATCAGCTGCCTGGCGAGGTTGCGATGCGAGGCAGGTCAGTAATACTCATGCTTTTACTGTCATAGGAAAAAAATAAAAGTAGTAGTAAATTAATTGCTAGTATAAAACCTGTATTTTTCAAGGCAAGTACTGCATACACTAGAGAATATGACAGGAAGAGTCTCATATTGTTTGTATATCAATAAAAGTGTAATTTCCTGACAAAACAGGTCTAACTGCTGGAATGCATGTGTATATTCTGGTATCATATGGTAATGTAGATTTGCAATCATGTAATAGTACTGTTGTATTAAGCACAGTTACCCACACCATGCACCATAAATTGAATGTGTAGGAATGCCTGTATATGATAGGTGTAATCCCCAGAGGCCATTTAGTACAACTGAGACACATAGACAGTAAACAGAGAAAATGCAGACAACAAAAACCGAATAGCACATGCAACTGAGAAGTGAACTGTTGTTTATTTAGCACATACAGCCACGGTCCACATCCTGCCAGTGGTAGTAGTCTGCATACAGAATCATACCCCTCAACTGCACAGATATGTCCAAAATGTCTATTAAAGTGGCCCATATCTATTGCCTATCAACCTGTCCCCCTGGGAAATCAGTGGAATGATTCCAGATGTATAGGCAGCAAACAGGAAATACAACTGATTTACACACATCTATGACAACAAACCTGGCACACTAGCAACTCCCCAATACATTATGTGACTAAGAAGCCATGTATGTCCCATTTACACCCCACGTTAAGCTGTGATCAGAGTGTGTACAGTAACAGAGTGAGATGTATGTGCATAATAGTAATGTGGAACCTGGTACTGTGTGTGGGAACATTCAGGTAGTGCTAATAAACATTCCTCCCACAGGTCTGTCAGATACCAACACTGTGCCCAGAAATACAACAATGATATGCAGTTTCTCTGAATAATGAGGTATTACACATCACTGCCACCCACACTGTCCTACAATATATAACTGTCTAGGAAATCTGTATAAGAGTGTTGTTATACGAGGTCAAAATGCATAAGCAAAGGGGATTAATAAGACAAAAAGCAGATTGCAGATATACAGCAATATCAATATAGCAAACACAACTGTGATGGGCAGTGTTTAAGTTGTAGAAGACACAGCCATGATCTGAATCCTGGGAGAGGAATTAAACTGCATACAGATTCATACCCTACAACTGTACGTATGAGGCCAGAATGCCCAGTATATGTGCCCATATCTGCTGCCTGTCCCCCTGGTAAGTCTGTGGGATGATCCCAGATATTTAGCCAGCAAACAGGGAATATAAGTGATTGTCAACCATCATGAGAATGCACCTGTCACTGTGGCAACCCCTGAAACTGTTAGGAGAGTAATATTTCAAGTATGTCCTATCTAGACTCCCATGTTGTCAAGCTGTGACCAGTAACAGAGTGAGATGTATGTGCATAATACTAATGTGTAATTTGGAACTTTGTGTGGCAACAGTCAGGTAGTGCTAACAAACATTGCTCCCACAGGCACGTTGGATACGAACACTGTGCTGAGAAATACAGACCAATATAACCTGTACTAGTACTGTCCACCCTGGTATTGTAGGGGATTGTGAGTGTTGCAGTTTCTCTGAATAATAAAGTATCAGTGGTCACTGTTGCCCACACTGTTCTATATAATATAACTGTGTAGGAAAACATGTATATGTGTGTGTCAGGTCACTAAGGGTGGAAGAGGGCAATATTCTAGATATGTCCAGGCACACCAGCATATGGTTAACACATGGCCAGAGTCTTTACAGAAATAGTTGGATAGCATAGTGCAAAACATCAACCTGGAATCCGGGCATATGTGTATAAACAGTCAGTGTTAACAAACATTCCCTCCACAGTTATACCAGGTAAAATGTGACAGCCATATCACTGTCCACAATAAAGCTATAGGGTAGTGTAGTCAGACTTGTAAGGTACGGATAACAGCACTGACTAGGAAAGTAATGTGGACTACAGGAATATACTACTTGTTAATTGACACCCCCCATCTTAAATCAAACAATAATCAACATACCCACCCCAACTGGTATGTACTGACTCTGATAATGTCCAATTGTTTGATAAATATTTTAATGGTTCTCATGCATGTGCCATATTGAATTATTCTAACATTGTTGGCATGGTGCCATCAACGTACCTGCATGCTGTTTTTATTACCACGGTGGTTCCATATATGCATGTGTTTTGTTTGCTATGGAGCTGTTCCGTATCAGGTGTCTGGGTTAATGGGAATATCTATGCATGCTGTTATACCTAACCCTGGAATGTGTTGACTATTACTAACCCAAATATGATGATGAAATCTAAACACTATAGCACACTTGGGAAGGCCAGTCCCAGTGGACCCACCTGTCCCACCTCAGCTGGCTGTGTCACTGGGCAACAGCATGTCTGGTTCCCAACCCGGACGACCCTCTCCGTTGGTCCCGTACCACCTTCGGGTGGAACCACCTCAGGGAATGAGGCTTCACCCCCCGGGAGTGGGCGCGGACAGGCATCTGTCAGCAGTCGCCAGGTCGAGGTTGTGGTGCATAGAGCGATCAAAGAGCAGTTTGGTGATCTTCTATGCCAGCTCGAGGGCCACGTGTCATGATTAGAGTGTCAGCCTGACTCTGCAACTCAGCCCCCAGCACAACCACCTTCGGGGCTGTGAAGGTGCAGTGGTGACTGCCTATGGGTGGGGACCTCAGTCCCACTGTTACCACTAGGGGGCTTGTGGGCTTCCAATATCTCAACACCCCTCCCCATCAAGGTGTTTACTCCCCACATGTCATATACCACCCCTGTATGCATCTTGTGTGTCTTGTCTGTTAACCTACCCAACATACCTCCTCAAATATACCTACTACCCCTCCCCAACATCCCATTCTAACCTGAAAAAAAGGGGCAATCTGTTCCCGCAAAAAAATCTTGCCCCATACATAGCTGTCCATTTCACTCACATGTCCACTGGACACATAATTTGGTCTAACTGGCATGACAACTTAGTATTGTTGTCCTCACCCCTCTCCCAAATCTACCTCCAAATTTAGTGTATATGCACAGCTGTTGCTGTAGAAGAAATAGGCAGATATGGACCTTTTTTACAACCTTCCTGCACATTCCTAGCTTTTTTCCCTTCTGTCTTTCCCTCTTTGTGTCCCTTTTTCACCACTTTTCTATCAACCCTTTTTTCTTTTCTTTTAAAGAAATTAGGGTAGGGGTAAGTGGGAGTAAGCACTTTAAAACAGCAGTAAGCAGGTCTAAGCCTGTTTGTGCAGGGGTAAGCACTTCCTATACAGATTAAGCAATTTAGAAGCTGAGTATAAGAAACTGTAATCGGATGTTAACAGTGCTTACCTCCATGCAAACCCATGCAAACCCGCTTACATCTGCTTTAAAGTGCCTTAATCACTCTGTATCCAATGGCCCATGTTGTGCCCAGCAACAAAATAAACAGCCTCTGCAAGGGTCAAACCCAGAACTCTGCATACTATAAGAAAGTGATTTACCACTAAGCCATGTCCAATAAATATAAATTTGATGTTTTCAGAAACATATCATCCTTTGGCTGGCTAACATCTACCTGAAATCAGCTGGATGTATAAGTGAATTTAAGTACACTTTTATCAGCTCTTTTTCAAATAGTACTGTATTTAATTTATTTATTTGTATTTTCCACTGAATATTAACTCAAATGAAGTTGTGGCTGACTCTCTACAGAGTACTTTTTAGAATTTCTGTGTAGCCATTGATAGCAGTGGGGGTAGTTTCAGCTCATCACTGAAATTCTGTCTTGCCTTATATAAGTGGTGCATTTTGAGTTATCTCTGCTTAATATCAGAGTTTTGGCCGGCTAACAACTACCTGAAATCAGCTTGATGTATAAGTGAATTTAAGTACACTTTTATCTGCTCTTTTGCATATAGTACTGTATTTAATTTATTTGTTTGTGTTTTTCACTGAATATTAACTCAAGTGAAGTTGTGGCTGTCTCTCTACAGTTAGTTCCTCACCCACCCTCCCTGTTCTTGTTTTGGTGTTAATATTGGTGGTTTTGAAACTGCCCGCCCCTCTTGTAGATTTGTATTTGGATACTTCTTCTGGGCCCATCTCATCAGCGCACTCAACTGAGTGCAGTGAGATCATATTCTGATTTCAGGCACTCCTACTGTGTACAAAGAGAGCATTTGGGAAGGACAATCCCTGTAGCCTCTTAATCCTGCTCTGCTCCCTCCCTCAAAAAAAAAAAAAAAAAAAATATATATATATATATATATATATATATATATATATATATATATATGTTTATAATATATATATATATCTATATATATCTATATATATATATATATATATATATATATATATATATATATATATATATATTATTCAGCTGCTCTTACTATAACTGTCTTAGTTGCTTTTCTGCGTGCTATCTGTTCAGTCGCTCTTACTCTGCACTTATTACTGCTTGTTAGTAGCCTTCTAATTTATTGCCTTCTGTACATGTTTTTAGTCATTTGTTAATTTAATTGCATTTATTTGAACTGCATTTGCTATAGTGCTGTTGCACACTCGGGTGTGCTGACCTGCACTACAATTTGAATTGTATTTATTGTTGTTTTAGCTGCTTTTCTGTAACAAAAAAAAATTTCTAAGCTTGTTTTCTGCCTTTCCTGTAACTAGTCAAGCCCCCCAAGCCTTTCTGTGTTGGAGGGAAAGCCTTCTAGCTTATCAGTGGGAGAGGTAAGCACTAGGTAGCTTGTCTACCATGGAAAGAGTGGGTTTTGGCCCTGAAATTGTAGTTCATTGGCCGTTTGGGCAGTTTTTCCATCTCTTTCTACTTTCTGGTTAAAAGCCAGTTTTGCATTTGGTCCCCTCCTTTCCTGTAACTAGTGTAGTCCAGGTACAGATTTGCTGTATCCAGGACTGTTGGTAAGATTCTGAGCCCCCCCAAGCCCTTCTGTGTTGGAGAGAAGCCTTATAGCTTATCAGTGGGAGTGGTAAGCATTAGGTAGCCTATCTACCACAAGAGGAGTGGTTCCTGGCCCAGAAATTATAGTTTATTGGCCTTTCGGGAAGCTTTTCCATCTCTTTCAACCTTCTGATCTAAAAGTCTGTGTTTGCACTTGTTTCCTGCCTTTCCTGTTACTAGTCTAGTCCAGGTACAGATTTGCTGTATCCAGGACTCTTTGTAAGCTTCTGAGCCCCCCAAGCCTTTCCGTGTTGGAGAGAAGCCTTCTAGCTTATCAGTGGGAGTGGTAAGCATCAGGTAGTCTATCTACCACAAGAGGAGTGGCCCCTGGCCCAGAAATTGTAGCTATTGGCTGTTTGAGCAACTTTTTTCCATCTCTTTCAACTTTCTGGTTTGAAAGCTACACTTGTGCTTTTTCCTGCCTTTCCTAAATCTAGCCTAGTCCGGTTACAGAGTTGCTGTATCCAGGATTGTTAGTAAGCTTCTGAGCCCCCCAAGACTTTTTGTGTTTGAGGGAAGCCTTTTAGCTTATCAGTGGGAGTGGTAAGCACTAGGTAGCCTATCCTCCATGGGAAGAGTGAGCTTTGGCCCAGAAATTGTAGTTTATTTGGCCTTTTGGGCAGTTTTCCATCTCTTTCAACTTGCTGGCTTAAAAGCCTATGTTTGTACTTGTTCCCCACCTTTCCTGTAACTAGTCTAGTCCAGGTACAGATTTGCTGTATCCAGGACTCTTTGTAAGCTTCTGAGCCCCCCAAGCCTTTCTGTGTTGGAGGGAAGCCTTCTAGCTTATCAGTGGGAGTGGTAAGCATTAGGTAGCCTATCTACCACAAGAGGAGTGGTTCCTGGCCCAGAAATTGTAGCTATTGGCCGTTTGGGCAGTTTTTTTCCATCTCTTTCAAAGTTCTGGCTTAAAAGCCACACTTGTGTTTATTTCCCACCTTTCCTGTAACTAGCCTAGTCCAGATACAGAGATGCTGTATCCAGGGTGGTTGGTAAGCTTCTGAGCCCCGCAAGCCTTTCTGTGTTGGAAGAAAGCCTTCTAGCTTATCAGTGGGAGTGGTAAGCACTAGGTAGCCTGTCTACCATGAGAGGAGATGTTCTTGGCCCAGAAACTGTAGTTTATTGACCATTTGGACAGTTTGTCCATCTCTTTCAACTTTCTGGTTTAAAAGACCACATCTACTCTTGTTTCCCCATCTTTCCTGTAACTAACCTACAGGGTAGCACTAGAAAGCCTTAAACTGATACAAGACTTCTAGCTTAGAAGAAAGACTTTGGAGTGATTAAGTATCAGTTTTCTGTACTTTCTTGCTGTACTTAACTGTTTTCCACCTATTCACAGATTTTCCAGCATTTATTGTGATTTAAAAGCTTGTTTTTTGCACATATTGTACTTATTTGACTGCCTGCACTTTTAAAAATGTGTTTTTTTGTTTAAATAATTTGTTTAACTGTTGTAGGCTACACACTAAAGTGTGATAGCCTTTTCTGATCGTTTGTAGTCATTTAAAGCTGTTTTAAGTACATTATTTACAGTTTTTGCCTTATCTTTTCAAAAATAAAAAAAAAAATCCTTGTTTCCCAACTTTCTAAGCTAGTATAGTCCAGTTTTCAAGCTAGCGCTGAATTCAGGGCTGTGATGCTACTTTCTGAGTTGCCCATACCTTACTTGGATAGAAGGAGGTTTCTATGTTCACCTGTGAGATAGGGGAGCTTTGAGCAACCTATCTATCCCTGGAGGAGTGGTTTCAGCCCAGAGGCTAGTAGTATTGGACATTTTGGGCTAATATCTATCTCTTTCATTTCCCTACTATAAAAAACGCATTTGCACGGTTTTGTGCACCGGGCAGTGCCAGTTAGCTACGGTTAAATTATTCCCGGCTCCACTAAGTCTCCTCTTCAGTTTTTCCCTTGAAACTAGTCTAACTCTCAACCTAAGCACTCAAAAAGCATCTTATAGCCCAGCACTTGCTCAGACCTAATAGCAAGCACTAATATACCTTGACACTGATTGCCCAGCAGGGCAAGGCTCTTTATTCACCCCTCACCAACCAAGCGACTAAGCAGCTCACCCTACTATTCAAGCATGACCAAAGGGCAACTTCAGGTGCACTCTCCAGTCCAGCTGGTGAATCTGGGTATGCAGAGGCAATGTTACAATTGCCTCATGTACACAGACAACCCTCTCCTCCTACGACAAAACACTAACATAAGTGAGAGTTGAAATTATACAGCCATACTGGAAGCTAAGCTGTCTCCACCCAAGACTGGAACAGACAGTCAAGAGGAGAAGGTTAACACTTGCACCACACCTCCAGTCGCACACAGATGTACTAAAACAGCACTGGCAAAAAATACACATAAATACGCAAAATCATACTCGGAGGCTCTAAATAAAAACATGCAAAAGCATCAGAGACCTCCATAGCAGACACCCAAACAACTTGCACTTCCCGTCACAAACCAGACAACACATAAAACACAATATCAGTGTGCCACACAATCGCAGCCCTTAAGGCAAAATAACATACCTAACACACTAGTAATAGGTGACTCTATAGTCAGGCACACTGACATCACACTCACTAGGCTGGACAAGCAAAAGGTTACTGTTAGCTGCCTGTCGGGAGCCAGAATCCACCACATAACACAAGCACTCAGGTCACTCCAGAACAAGTACAAATATGACTCTGTCATTGTTCATGTTTGTGTGAATGACCTGAGACGTCCTCCCTGGACTACATGAAAAGAGACATGGAAGAGCTCTCTGATCATGCAGCCCAGGCTGGTATGACCCTGATCCTGAGTAGCATCCTGCCCTCACCAAGAATGATACCTCAGTATAAAGAAAAAATGATAAATTTCAACAATTGGCTAAGCCTCTGGTGTCATTCGAAGGGGATCCAGTGTCTGTCAGCCTGGGACAACATGCTTGACAAGCTGTGTTGCTTTGCAAGAGATGGCTTGCACCTGTCACTCCTAGGCTTTCGAATACTGGCCAAGGCTCGTGCTGCCCCCATAGTGCCATTTTTAGGCAAGGCTCAAAAGTCAAACCCACCACCATAAACAGCACAATTAACAAAAAACTGAGGGTTATGCTACTCAATGCCAGGAGTTTAAAATCTCAAAATGCATGCGCTTGAAGCACTCCTCAGTATGGAGACCGTCGACATCTATGCAGTAACTGAAACCTGGTTCAAGGCTCCAGAGAGCACCCCAGCACTACCAGGTTACAACTCATGCCACACGTTTCGGCCACAGAACATGGACCGAAACACAAAAGGAGGGGGTGTATCCATATTCATCAGGGATACCTACACCTCCAGGTTAGTGGCACAGCATGATACCTCTGAGATCATCCATGTGCAACTAACATCGGGCAAATCTGCAATGCAAATTGCGGCCTGCTACAGATCACCCTCCATGACCGAGGACCACTACTTCACCTTTCTGGAGACACTGGAGAACATGAAAGTCCTAGCAAACACCTGATATTGGACATTTTCAACTACCTTACCAGTCACTGGGAAAACTACTCGAGTAGAAATTCACAGGCCCAGCACTTCCTGGAATTCATCAAATCAAACGCCCTGGATCAGCTGGTAAACTCCCCTACCAGAGGTGAAAACATATTGAACCTGGTCATTGCCAACATGGGCGACAGATGTTCCACACCAGAGGTCAGCCCGTCACTGGTTAGATCAGATCATAAACTAATCACTCTGGATGTCCACTCCCCACCACCACCCCCAACTAAGGAAACCACAGTAAAAAACTTTTCTAAAGCAAACTTCACCTTACTTAAGACAGAGGTGGTAAGTTTCACAGCCCCCACGCTAAAGGATAATGCTGCCTAAGATGCAGAAATCTTTACAAATGCACTCTGTGAGCACTTACAAGGATGCATGGATTGTGCCATCCATAGCAAAACCAGGACTCACTCATCTAAGAGAAGGAAACCAGTTTGGTGAACCCCTGCAATTAACAGGCTATACAATAGAAGGAGGAAACTAGTTCAGAAAAAAAGCAAATCCAAAGAATGAAAGACATCCCTGATCAGTATCAGTAAGAAACTAAGGTCTGTCATGAAATCATCCAAGGCTAACTTTGAAAGAAAAATAGCCAAGGGTTCAAAAGATAACCACAAAGCCTTCTTTAGCCATGTTAAGAATCTAAGTGGCAACTCGCAGATATGCACTGAACTAGTGCAAAATAGCACAAAATATACTAAACCTACTGATATTGCCAACATCCTGGCAGATAGATTCAGTGCAAACATCACCCCCCTCTCACCTCCAAAAGGGCCCACAACAATACCGGAAAAGTGTAGTGTCCCAAAAATCACAGATGCACAGGTGAAAACAGCCCTTTCAAAAGCCAAAAACACAACATCAATGGGACCAAATGGTGTCCCAGGCTGCGTCTTGCACGAACTACAGAATGAACTAATCCCCCACCTAAACACGCTGTTCAACCTCAGCCACTCCACAGGTTATGTGCCCATAGAATGACACATAGCAACAGTTATTCCTCTCCACAAAGGAGGGGCCACAACTGATCCTGGTAACTATCGCCCATTAAGCCTGACTAGCTTGGTCTGCAAGGCTATGGAGTGCATCATCATGGAACTCATTAACAAAGACATTGGGAACCTCCAAACACTTGACCCGACCCAGTTTGCCTTTGTTGTTAAGGGCAGATCATGCCTACTAAACCTGGTTGACTTCTTTGAGACAGTCACTAAGGCCATAGATGAGGGAAAGGTGGTTCACACAGCCTACCTTGACCTCACCAAGGCTTTCGACACATTTCACCAAGCGTGTATTACAGAAAAACTCACCAGCCTGAACATAAACCCCTATGTCACTCGATGGGTTGCCAACTAAATCAGTCACAAGTGGTGTCCTGTAAGGTTCGGTTCTCGGACCCCCTACTGTTCAGCATATACTTCTCAGAAGTACAGGTAAACACAGGAGGACTATGACTAACCAAGTTCATCAATGACTGCAAACTGGGAGCCATAACTGACTCTCCGGCTGACATGGACGTCCTCCAAAAGGACCTTACTGAGATGGACACCTGGTGTCAAAGTCATGGCCTCAAGCTAAATGCCAAAAAAAGCATAGTCATCTCATTTGAGAAAAACAAAACACCCACGAATTACCACATAGGTGGCAGCCCCCTTAATACAGAAGAGGTAATAAGAGATCTGGGGACCCAGGTAGATAGTAATCTCTCCTTTGACAATCATATTGCCAAAGTCATTAGGAAATCCTTCTATGTGGCCCATCTAATTATTTAAGGGTTCACATCTAGAAATAAAGAGGTTATAGTGCCCCTCTACTCATCACTCATTAGACCCATCAAAGAGTACAATGCCCCATTTGGGATGTACCTCACAAGACACTTCCAACAGCTGGAAAGACCACAAACGTACCTCACCAAGAGGATTACTGGCCTCAAACATATGTCTTAAGCAGCCCGACTGAAAAAACTCTGGCTGTACTCAGGGGCATATCGCTTATTTAGAGGTGATCTCTGCCTGACTTACAAAGCCATGTCCAACTCAGAACCGATGGACATGCTCCACCTAAAGAAATCCAAGTCACTGCGAGCCATGCGCTCTAGTGAGCTAAACCTCACCACAACAATAAATGGAACATGCTGGAGGGATAGATTCCTGTCACAGACACTCCCCATGCTTTGGAACAAAATTTAGATTACATCAGGCAGAGCCACTCACTAACACTCTTCAAGAAAAACCTTGACGAGTGGATGGGAAACAGAAAATACACCCCTGGAATCACTTCATTGGCTTTGCTTGACAGAGGATCAGTTAATTAATTAATGGGGTGCCGAAAGCTGACATATTCTGGCTAGGCTTATAAATACCCTTGGGCAGATAGCCTAGTACCTACTTATGAACCTATGAACCTATATAAATATATATGAACATATATACATGCAAATGCCTACATCGACACATATATATATGTCTACACCTGTATGTCTACATATACACAGCAAGTTACATATATGTGCGCAGATATATATCTATGTAGGTATATACAGATATAGTTATACATATGTAAGCAGATATATATATCTATATAGGTGTATATGGCCATACATCTGTAGATAGCAATGGTAGATTAACAAAAATATACATGTCCACGTGCACCATTAATGGGTTTGGGAGGCCCCAAACAATATATGTCTTGTACGAATAGGCATACCTCCCACAGCCAGACACGCCCGCCCTGCAGTACACTACCAACTGTTGCAGATCCCATAACCAGGACCTGACATGACATGGGCACAAGATGTTAACAGTACTACATCCCACCTGTATGATGTCAGGCTGGTGTTGGTAACATATCATGCAGTGCAGTCTGCCTCCCATAGGAAATGTAAACTGTGGAAGCTATCAACATCCCCAGGACACATATGCACAGACACATATATGCAGATACAGATATATATATATATATATATATATATATATATATATATATATATATATATATATATATATATATATATATATATATATATATATATATATATATATATATATATATATATATATATATATATATATATACCACAAACACATGCAGAGATATGTACAGTAAGATACATATGTAGAAGGTGCTGCACATAATATGGAACAGCCACTGTGCCTACAGTTAACACCTGAACAACTGGACACTGTATGGGTCACTCATACAAATGACAATCGTTGCCTGCAACATATACCCACAGAGATGTCATAGGAAAAAACACCACACACAGGTTTGCATTAATAGGAAACATTTATTTGTGTACTATTACAGTTCTATATGCCATGTCATATAGCTGTTCAGACACTGACATCCATATAAACAGAGTAATGCAACAGTGAAACAGTTATACTAATACAGTAGTGTGGAAAGGTTCACAGCTATTGCTTTCCAGGCCAAGCCCTTCAAATTGTACAATAGTAAAGACAGACTGGGCCACAGGATTCCAAACAATCAACAGTAAATAATGCAGGTGTATAGTTCAGCAGCCCTATCTACACTCTGTACAAAACATTAACCCAATTTATGTAAGTAATGTAAATATAGGTGAAGTATATGGTACTGTACATCCAGATACCTTAAGGCAGCTCATTTTGTAACAGTCAATGTCATTTATGGTGCATCCCCCCTGAGAGTCAATAATACAGGGCCATATACCACTGTTACTTACACTGGCCTCTGGAGTACATAACAGCATACATGTATTGTGCAGGTGAAGCCCACACATATATGTTCCCAGCCCCACCATATGTGTGGGGGATACAACAGCAGTGGACAGATGACAGCAATGGCAGTGTGATATACTCACAGCCCACTACAGAACAACCCCTGACAGCATGTCATATGTGCAAAGCTTGGTATGTAGGTGGAGGACAAAGGCTGGAACACAGGCCAATATGTGGAAAACTGTTGCCATACAGTAAGCAAGTCACTAGTGTCACAGGATAGTCTGCAACATACCCTTAGTCAGGGAATTGAAGTTAGAAACATAAATGGATGTAGCCATGTACTGATAGCACTCAATACACATACTGCCAGTGAAATATCTGACACAGGACCTGTGTGGTGGACAGACAAAACATAACAGGCACACCGCCGGCTACCAAGAGGATTGGCCCATGTTTAAAAGCTATGCAGACAGACTGCATTCCAAGGTAAACTAGTATGTACACACACACCCTGTAACATCAGTACTATACAAAGCATAACACAACTCTACTCACATTTTGTCTGTAGTTCTGGAACCTCCTAAAATATGCAGCTGGCCTGAGTGTGCCAGTTCTCCTGTAAGAGGTATTGCTACAAGATGTCTGTAACACTGATGCCCACACACAGGAAGGAAGTCCATCACACAGGAAAGGTAAAGAGAACACGCCCACATGATGTAGGGATTTATAGGAGGTGGTTGCCATGACAGTGGTAATTGGAAGTACTACATAACAAGCTGCATGCAGTTAGCAAGTGTAGGACAAAGATTGGGCAGATGGGTGTGGAGAGGTGGATCAGCTGGCCAATAGAACATATACATGTTATTGTGTTACTGTTATACAACATTTGTTGGTAGTAATAGTCTACAGAATCCCGATGCACGTCCAACAGCATACATAGATATCCCCAATAACACAGATTGTCAGATGTGCAGCAATCTCAGAGCAGCCATACCACTGGCATATATGTAACCATAGTTGCCCTGACAATGGCATGAAGGTGAATAGTCTGTAACAGGCCAGCAATTATAATGTCCACACAGGGGACATGGCTACAATCACATAGCAGAAGGTGTGGTACAATACAAAATCTGTCCAAATGGTAGTTAAGCTGTAGCCATACCTAATGAGTTGTGTGTACAGCCTGTTGAAGCTGATATGGAGATGACAGAGATGTGTATTACGAACTGTGGTAACCTTTCCGTATGAGTTGCTCAGACCTGTTTCCATCTTTATGTCTTTCAGCCAAGATGGCACATGCACAATTGTCCACCTTTTCCAATGTTGAGAATGACGTGGTGATAGCACACATAATCTAGCACTATCCGCTGCTGTTTGGCAGGCATGCACATGAGCAGCAGGAGCAGACCATCCTGTGGAATGGTCTAGTCCACAGGGTCAATGATGTCGTACTGCACAACCGCAGTTATAAGCAGGTCCAGCATCATTGTACTGACCTGCTTCGCAATGCCCATCGGCATGCTGCTGCAGTCTGGGGGGATCACCTCACCACAGGGGGGGGTTCAAGCCATCCATCTGCCCCTGACACTTGTGGAGGAACTCCTGGCCAGCCTCATGGCACCTGCCCATCCAGACCACCAGCAATCATTGGACCCCTTTGTGGAAGTAAGTGTCACCCACACACTGGCCGAGGAGCATGCAGGTAAGGACACAGGGCACATCAGCAGACAACTGTTGTGTAAACATCCACATTGGTACAGGTAGTTCATGCATATCTGATATGTCACAGATATATTGTGTTGCTGCATTTTAGTGATAAATAGATGTCCAGATGTGGTAGTATTGTGGGAATTTAACATTGATGTATGGTGTACTGCACCCAGCCTGTAGCAGTGCCACAGATGTGGCCACTGACATGCATCTCTCACACTATTATGTAGGTCCCACCGGGATAACAACAAGGCAGCAGCCTATAGCTGGTGAGTATGTTTTATGTAAAGGCATACCAACACACTGAGCATGTAATGCTGATGGTATATTTCATGCACACTTCTAACACACCTACCCTGAATGCATGCTGTACATGTGCATGTATTGTTGCTGTGAAATGCATGGTCTTACAGGGGTGAAAATGATGGGGTATTGGAAGGATATCTCACACCCCTGCACGATAACTAACATCCTGTCATTGCAGAATGTGTCCACAGGGAGTAGCATACTGTTGTTAGACATGGCCTACAGTAGTGACATGTTCTGAACAACACCCATATACAGTGCAACACCAGTGTATATACCTGTAGGACAATGCCAACTGCTGCAGAGATACACTATGGCATAAGGCAATGCAGTAGTCCACATTATCAGCTGGGTCTAGTCTGCAGCATGTGGTGTTCGGTGTATGGGACACTGGAAAGTGACACAAATGTGTAGGGCTTACCTGTCATTCATCTACATAAAAGCAGAGGGCGGTCTCAGCATGACTCAATAGTGCACTGCAGCAGGGATCCTAAGGATGGTTGGAATGGCTCTATCTGCACATAGACAGGTTCAGGATCTGTGGCAGCCATAACCCTACCCACACAGCAATAGTGACGGCATTGTGTGAACACCATGGGATGGGCACATCAGTAGACCTTGCAATCATGCAGAATAGGGGGACATGTGTAGGGCAGACTGAACATACACTGGCAAATGCAGATGGCTCATGCTGGCATACCCCTACCATGAGCAGTGACTGCTGTAGTACACATGACAAGAGGTGTGATAAACCGTCATGATAAGGGTGTGCGCACATATGTCCACAAGGTGTGTATGCATTGCAGTCCGCAGCCGCACACCTAACACAATCTGTGGTCACTGCATGTGCTAGTCTAGTACAAGACATCTGTCACATACCGGGCTTGTGTACTGCTAATATAAGCGATGATGTGGTCCCATGGCAGATCAAAGATGTGTGTGTAAAGTCAATAAAGGTGTGTACGTCCCCCATAGCCACGGTATGCTCTGATGGTTGTCAGTGTAAGAGTATTGCAGTGGTCATACATAGTCTGTCAATGTTGACATTTGTGAATCAGGCTTCAGGCATTCACCAATGACAACATTCCACATATCATCCCAGGTGTGTGTTGCTGAAAAACATAGAGGCTGTGAAAAGTAAAGCTGGCATAACTGACACAGTACTACACATTCCACAATAGGTTGTACACCTGTAAGTTGTTGTGCACAGTACATGGCAGAGTGCAGAACAGGTTCACAGCAATACTGTGTACATGGGTCCAGTGGTATCCAGGGGAAGGGGCATCACCTTGTGACACAGCACATGCATCACACACATGTATACTGTTGCTAGCATGGATTGACTATAGCTGAACTGCATGCTGTTCTGTACCATATGTTCTGCTTGTTGGCAGATGGGTAATAGGAGGACTGTGTGTACTGTCATTGTGAAATCTCACGTGTGTGTGTGTGTGTGTGTGTGTGTGTGTGTGTGTGTGTGTGTGTGTGTGTGTGTGTGTGTGTGTGTGTGTGTGTGTGCATGTGTGTGTGTGTGTGTGTGTGTGTGTGTGTGTGTGTGTGTGTGTGTGTGTGTGTGTGTGTGGGTGTGTGTGGGTGTGTGTGTGTGTGTGCATCCTGGTGGTTAGTTAGTTTGCCTGCAGGGTCACTCTGGTGAAGTGGAGGGAGGTAGATGCATGCATGATGTGTGTGTGTGTGTGTGTGTGTGTGTGTGTGTGTGTGTGTGTGTGTGTGTGTGTGTGTGTGTGTGTATGTGGCCATGTATGCACATATGTGATTGTGGGGTGTTCATACGGCTGTACTCCCCTTTGGGACCGTGCAGTACATGGACATGGACTGCCACATTACACAACAGGAATACCTGCCATGTGTGTAATCACATGACAGTAAATAGTATAATATGTTCTGTAGAATGGAACAGGCATCCAGAGGTAAGGTAGACTCCAGGTACACACTTAATATCGCAGTCAGCAGAGAGGTCACTTGCAACTCATGTATACAGCTCTACAGATGCATTGGGGAAGTAATAGTCAACACCAGTGTGAGTATTCAAATATTACAGGTGTCATATAGGCTGACGAAGAAGCATAGCTGGCATGTACTGAGCATTACATACACATGACACACCAGTGGGAGGTATTATGGATACAACATACTAGCCTACACATATAGAGACCATGCACATCATTTCCGGCCATACAGAGGGTGCATACCGAATGACAGCAGTGAGGCCATGTAAATTCACTACACACAGGTCAGGCAGGTAAAGTAGGAACAGGCCTTGTGTTGTGGTCACTTGAGTGAGCATTTAGAGGACTGGGATGTTAATGAGTGGTATCAATGTGTGTATGTTAACAACTGTGATGCAGCATGGGGTAACACATGGACATATACGTGGGACTGTCTGTAAAGTCATGGACAGGTAGGTATTACAGAGGTGTGTGTGTGTGTGTGTGTGTGTGTGTGTGTGTGTGTGTGTGTGTGTGTGTGTGTGTGTGCGTGTGTGTACTGTTAGGCAATGCTGTACAGGTTTTAAAGTGAATTTATTGTTTTTCCCCACAGGTGGCGAGGTGGGTCAGGGTCCCTCCTGCATGCAATCTGATGTAGGTGTCCATACAGACATCGATGATGATGATGATGATGATGATGATAATGTTGAGGCACAGGTGGGGTTGTCAGGAGCTGACACTGCACCAACATTTGACATCCCACTTTTAGCCTATCCATCCCGCACACAGTTTCACTGCCTATACCCCCCCATCACCAGTGGCCATAACAGAGGGACAGCTTGTGTTCAGTGGCAGTGCACAGGAAAGTGTGGTAACCATGCCTACTGTGTCCATTCGTAGCAGGCATAGCTGGATGTCCGGTAGGCTGCCACATAGGCAGATGTCCTTGGGTGCTCATGGTAGGGCCAATGGACATCATGCCCTTGGCAGAGGCGACATAGCTGCTACCAGCAGAGGCGCGTTTTAGGCTGTAATGGCAGCGGAGGCATGTATTGAGTGTTACATCAGACAGGGCCTTAGGCTGCAGAGGGCTGCTGTTGCATCTGTATGTGACAACCTCCGTGAACTGTTGGATGCTATCCGTGCTTATACCGAGCACACGGATAGATGGCATGATGAGATGATGGCTCTCATTGTCCGAGGTGTGTCCGTGCTTCAATGTGTGGTGGTGATGCGGCAATGCCCATGTGGATGTAGGCCAACAACACCAACAGCTGGCAGTCAATGTGGACGTGCTAGGACACCAAGGGGCTCCCATAGTGGCAGTAGCAGCCCCAGCAGTGTGGGAGGTGTGCTGTCCACACCACACCACAGCAGGCAACATGCACGTGGTCCTGGCCAGTCCCAGTTTGGACCTGGTACCAGTGGACAAATGTCATTAGCAGGTGAGAGCACATCGGGGCCTGTCCCTGGACATGCCCACGGAACTCTTGGCAGGCACATTCCACATGTCCGTGGCCAGAGGCAGTGAGTTGCACACCCTGCCAGGTATGGTCTGCAGCTGTCCATAAACACCTGTGTAGAACAGTCACATGGCAGAACTGTGTGCATGCATACCCACACACTATGAAAACACACCTAGGGCAACCCCATACCTACACACACCACATCACCTCAGCCAGCTCCCCAGAGTACACCCTTCACCCACACACATGGTGTCAAATGTATGGCCCACCCTCTGCATCTGGCAAACCAACACCACACCCTGTGCATATGATGATACATTTGCCCCATTCCTGTCATCCATACCATCAATGCAGAGATAGGCTGATATGGTTCTGATGCACACAGTGACTGTACAACAGTGTACCACAGTCCTGCAGTGTAACATATAGGGAGTAGAGTGTGAGGCATATTTTGCAGGTAGTGTAGCCATCCAGCAATGATGCCTTATAGCTGTTAGTAACACTGGTTGGTTGTGGTCTCTATAATGTTATCCAATTGTGTTGTAGGTGTACATGTGTCAGCAGTAGGATGCCCTGTGCATATGATTATACCTGTGCCCCATCCTTGTCATCCATACTATCAGTGCAGTGACAGGCTGATATGGTTCTGATGCACACGGTGACTGTACAACAGTGTACCACAGTCCTGCAGTGTAACATGTTGTAGTTAGTAGAGTGTGAGGCATATTTGGCAGGTAGTATAGCCATCCAGCAATGATGCCTTTTAGCTGTTAGTAACACTGATTGGTTGTGGTCTTTATAATGTTATCCAATTGTCTTGTAGGTGTACATGTGTTAGTACTAGGATGCCCTGTACATATGATGATACCTCTGCCCCATCCCTGTCATCCATACCATCAATGCAGGGACAAGCTGATATGGTTCTGATGCATATGGTGACTGTACAACAGTGTACCACAGTCCTGCAGTGTAACATGCTGTAGCGAGTAGAGTGTGAGGCATATTTTGCAAGTAGTGTAGCCATCCAGCAATGATGCATTATAGCTGCTAGTAACACTGGTTGATCGCAGTCCCTATAATGTTATCCATGTGTGTTGTAGGTATAAATGTGTCAGCACGAGGATGGTCTGCAGTCATATTGCACAAAGGGGTATCTCACTGTGCTGACACCATGGCTGTGACATATCTGGAGTGCATTCAAACACATTTCACATGTTACTATACCGGTTATTGCCTGTGCCACATGGACAGGTGGCCCGCTGAGCCGTGTATACCCTGCAACCTGATGTAGACTCATCCACATACACGCACACTGTTACTTGCCAACACTGGGACTACACCCCTTCCTAGCTATGTTGTGATACTGACGTGTGTGGCTTACAATGCACACACAGAACAGCGTTTAGGGTGATGTGTGTCCCAGGTTACATGGTACATGCAGAACATCCTCAGCATGTACAGTATGCTAATGAGGGTTGTAATGTGTGTATTTGGATGATACGTCATGTGACATACCATCATATAAACATTTACAGACACATAACAGCCAGACACACATCTGCGATACCAGGGCCTATTGCTGCTGATTACCTTGACCATGTCTCCAATGTGTTACAGGTAGGCTGCACACATCACATGCATAACTGGCTTGGATTGTGGTAACAGTTACCTGTATGATTGATGATGATAGTGGTAAACATAACATGGTACATGGGACATATACCCGGTGTACCTTGGTGTAATAACAGTGTACACAGCACCCACATCCCCCACTGGATATTATACTCCCTGAAACCCATGATGACACTCTGCCATACCCACCATGACACATTGGCCACGGCTGCAATACAACCCATAGTAAACCCCAACATTGGTACTACAGGGATATGCATCTTATGCACATGCCACATGCGTAGCAGGGCATCAATCAAGTGTAGGTTGCCTGTACATATCCCAGCTGGATACCTGACATCTGTACATCTGTACAGGGACTGACAGTCATCAGCTTGACAGGTAGCTATGCAGTAGCATGAGTGCATTGACAGACCAGTAAGAGGTATATACTGTGACACAGCTCACACACCCAGGAAACAACAGGGAGGCATTGGTGTCCAGCCATGCTCGCATGTGTACCTGTTGTCAGTACTACATTAAGCACTCTGCTCTTGCCTGGGTTAGCATTGTCAACAGTAGTACTGCCATGATACACTACATGCCAGTGTTACAGCACGTACCCTGGGCTACTACACCTATATGTCACACATTCACATGGATAACCATGCTCTACAGCCCTCATATATGTCTGTGTCGCACACATGACACTCACATCCCTTGCTACTGTAATGACAGCACATAGGTGCATGTATTGTACATGGCATTACATACACTTGTTACAGGTTATCAGGCTGGGTTGTGTGTCCTGGTTACCAAGGCTAAGCTATGCTTAGCAACTATCAACATTGTTGCAATATAACAGCTAAGCTGATTTGCGAACTGGGAAGTGCTGCCTACACTGTGCAAGTGTCCGTACATTTACCCAAAGCTTAGCACCGCTTAGCTTCGCACAAACCAGTGCAAATCCACTTAAAGCTGCTCAAAGCTGCCTTAAACACTCTGTATCTGACAGTCCTTGTTCTGCCCAGCAACAAAATGAACAGTCCTTGAACGTAGTACCCTTTACACTAAAGTCACAGCATTTAACCACTGCGCCATGACCACTGTGGAAACAGCTGTTGTTTTACCAATATAACTGTCAATATACATATTGAGTAGTATTGTACAATTGCCTTTAGTTCCTAATTTGTGTAGTCCTTGCTATTAATATGACTTTTGCATTCCATATTTTGTTATATCATTATGTGCACATAGCAGATACATACGGTGAGATACATGTGGGAGGGTATACACAACCATGACGTTTACTCATGACAGGAATATGGGTGCATACATATCATAGGTGTGTATATATATATATATATATATATATATATATATATATGTATATATATATATATATATATATATATATATATATATATATATGTCTATATGTACATACACATGTGTACTCATACATATGTCTGTATACACATCTGTATAGTGCTACATATATATGGCCATATGTACATTTCTACGTATGTACATATGTATAGATATATATACATATATGTGTATATATATATATATATATATATATATATATATATAGATAGATATATATATATATACATATATATATATATATATATATATATATATATATATACACATACATATGTGTATATTTAGTTTTAGGTATATGTTTATATAAATATATGTGTATATAGCTATATATGTATGCACATCCTATGTGTGCAGATATGACTAGTTATGTTGGTATATATATATATATATATATATATATATATATATATATATATATATACATATATATATATATATATATATATATATATATATACATACATATATATTGATATCTATTACTATATGTGCATACATATCTATTCTGATATACCTACTACTGTCAGTATATCTGTAGATATCTATACGTATATGTGCATATGTATTACTATCTGTATATGTGTAGACATATATTTCTCTATATATGTATATATCTGGGTGTGTATATGTATATCTATGTACATATGCATACCCATCTATATATGTCGATATTTATATGTGTAATAATATATATATATATATATATATATATATATATATATATATATATATATATATATATATATATATATATATATATATATATATATGTATATAGATAATTATATGTACATATATTTTCACCATATGTCCTGAACATGGAGTGTAGCCCTACCCCAGCCCCTACAATCCCAACTTCGTAGTGCAAGGGGATGTCAGGTATGTATAGTAGGCATATTAGTAGACTATTGCTACTGTAATTGGGATTGTCTTCATAGACATGGTGTATGTGGGAGGTCACATCTGCTTTTCACATGTGCACCATTGGCTACTGACAGACATCCTAAGGACATCGTAGTGCAGTTCCGCTGCTGAGCGGTAATGCCCTTGTGGACTGCAGCAGAGATATTGGCCAATATATGTGGACATTCTGACACACTCTGTACAGTCCAGAGGTATTCACAGAACACCTCAGTGCAATACATTTGGACAATGCCTGACAAAATGGATGTTAACAGCCATGTAGATTGGTATAACACAAAACGACTGGTATACATTTGCCACCATAGGTTATGCATTCACACACCCCACTCTGTTCTGACAAATAATAACTGCTGGTACAGGGGTGCCATGGCCACATACTACCCACTAGATATTGATATACTTCTGTACAGCATCCCACTGCTCTGTCTGACATAAATGATTGTTAAGGGAGGCCCAAGAGCAGTACATCTGGCAAGTATTTGGACATGACATCTCACTGGGTAAGTACACTAAGCTGCTAGGCATGTAACAATGCACTGTGCAGGCTACAGGCAGACTGGCTCAACACTGGCCTACATCTTCTATGCGGGAATGCACATGTACCTTCATATATAGCAGGCTCTACAGGCATGTCACAGCACAGGGTAAGATACACCTGTGTGAAAGTGCATAACCACAACCAATGTGAACACAGCCACATATGGTAAGCTAGCATAATATTACAGTATATGGACTATCTGTTCAACACCATCCTCATATGTGCCACTCACAGACTAACCCTACATATACTGGGCTGTTACACAGTTTTGTCTGATACCTGTCTGTGGTATGGAACATGTGTATCTATGGCCCTACAAACATGTAAGCCAGTACGGTAACATACAGTGCAGCAGCATGTTACATCAGATAGGACAGGACCTAGAACCATGACATCTACCACAGTCTGTACACAGGCCAAAGTACATATTAACAATACTGTCAACATTATGCATAAGTACACAGACCTCAGTACTGTACAAACAACCTCAGAATGTCCAGGTTATGTCATCAAATATAACCCCTACTGCACATAACATGTGTAGCAGTCTGATATCTCAATGGCTTATCAGATATGATTACACTAATTATGGTGTACAGCACATATCCACCTCTTAATGCATGACATATATACAAAGGTTGACAGAGTTGTGGCTGGAAGCACATACACAGGGCCAATATTGACATGTTGCTGTGATAACCTCATACATTTACTGTTGTAACAGGGTTTGTTACAACATATGTCCTATGAGGGATATGAAGTCAGTAACTGTCATGGCTTTCACCATCTACAGACTGCAATCCTCAATCCACTGTCTGCAGTTTACAGATAGATGCTCTGTGGGTAACACATGACACCAAAGGCATAATACACTGCCCAGTCTGCAGATGACCCTACAGATGGGGATTCCTCATAAACATAGAACTGGCATGGCAGGTATTAAACATGTAGGACAGCCATATCCACACATATACTGTTGAACCAACATTATTCCAAATGCAGTACAGCAGCACTTACAGTCTGTAGTCAGGTCAGGAACATCCACCTCCTGTCTGTTGCCCTGTTTCCACAGTGTATGTTGTTAGACGTAAATCCCCAATCCATCTGAGATGCTGTTTGCCAAACAACAGATCTAGTTCCTGCTCACAGTGAATGAAAAGGGCCAACACCAACATGATGTTCCTAGATATTGGAGTGTGTTTCCATCAAATTGGCTATCGGAATGTTCCTACAGCTGTTCCACATGCAATCAGCTAGGGGAGGGCTGCAATTCATGCAGAGGCCATCAGCTGATCATGAACATCACTTAAAATGCACATGCTGCTGCCTAAGCAAAGCAGGTGTAGGTCTCCACATCCACCAGAGAGGGAGTGAGAGAGGCAGACAGAGGCAAAGTCAAGTCAGGGAGGGGTGGGAAAGTAAAACTTAAGCATGTTTGCGTCACACACCTACCAGCACAGGGTATCAAGCCCCTGACGATTATGTAATGCTATTACATTTCTATTCAGTTATTGGATGCGCCACATAGGTTACATGTTGTGGAGCCCTCAGAATGTATATGTGATGGTGAGTGACATCTGCAACAGGGATATGGTAGCTATACGGTAGGTGTAGTACACCTGCCTGTCCTCATGAACAGGTGCCAGTGTCAACACAACCACATTCTCACAGGGATGCACACTCATTGACACACTTGGCAGGGCCAGGAATACAACCCATCACTAGTGAGATTGCCACAACACATTACTGTGCAGGTATCAAATGCACCACAGGAGTCATACAGAGGTTATATGGGCAAAGGGTATGGGGAGGAATCTGACATCAGACAGCATGATGCAGTATGCCAATGGGGGTTGTAGTAAATGTAAATGTGAACATACGCATTATACAACACATACACACACACACACACACACACACACACACACACACACACACACACACACACACACACACACACGCACACACATACACACACACACACACACACACACACACACACACACACACACACACACACACACACACACACACACACACACACACACACACAGGGTGCCAGTACTGACATGCATGGGTGCATTGATTCACGAGTGTGTAGTGGTGAACTCTCCCAGACAGCTATACAAGGCTAGGTGCTGTGTACATCTTGGCATCAGGTCACATGACAATGGTCTGCATTGTGGCTCAGGGGTGTAGATTCTGAAATTGCCCACACAGGTGTGTATTGTATTCACCATCCAATCACCTGGGTGACTAATGCGTGTGGGCAATGCTGTGCATTGCTTGCCATGCATGAGTTCCTTGGTCCATGACATGGACTGTGTCTGTGATGTACACACCTCCCACATGCATGTACAGTGACATGTGGAACTTTACCTGGGGTGTCTGGCCCTTGTTGTGTACACAGATTTTCATTAGATGTGCCAGTCCTGGCCTCATGTTGCAGGAACTGGTAATGGACAGCAGGTTTACCCTGCACCTACATTGATAGCATGCTAATGGCATTCCCTGGTGTCAGTGGCATCTGTTCATACAGGGCATGTTTTCAGGCATGGTATGTCCTTTGTGTGTCATATTTGATGGCACCACAGGTGTTATATGTGTCCAGTGGGGAACATGGGGAAGGTGCACTGTCTGCATGTATGTGCCTATTAGACAGAAGGACAGGCTGCCATGCCCTCTGTAGGGCACTGCAATCACTCCATAGTTACTATCAGTGGGCAATATGCAGTGTGCTACCAACATATTTACTGTTAACTAGGAAAGTGTGTGTGTGTATGATGCATGGGTTGAGAGTGTTGTCTGGCTAATGCTAGGGTTGCTAACTTTGTTTTCCTGGCCTTGATGTCACATGTATGGGTGAGGATTTGCACCCCAACCTCTCAGCTATTTCACATCTGTTATCCCTGTATGGTGGATATTGTGATATATACTAGGGCCACCATATAAGAAATTTGCAAAACCCAGTCTACATTGGGCCGAGTTGTTACACACTCACATCCACTTCCACACAAGATATGAGTTAGAAACACACACACACATGTCATGTTTGGGATGAGAACTCCTACCTAACTATTTTATTACACTACAGCATAGTACATACCACAGAGTCTGCTGGAATACTTCATCCCTAAAGGTGCATTTCACATTGGATGACATCAGCAGGATTGCCAAAGTAGGGCATTCAAATTGTAGTGAGTGTGGCTGGGCTAAAATGCGCTGCTCCCTACACAGACATTGGAACACACACAAAACATCCACAGCCAACATGTGTGGGTACAGAACCCTCAACAGAGGTCTATATCACACTACAGTATGAAGCTGTTATAGGATGCACCATGGGGGTTACTGGAAAACACCTTCCCCAAAGGTGTATTCCACAGTGAATGGCATTAGCAGGATTGCCAAAGTAGGGCATTTGAATTGTAGTAGCCACATGCTAGGCTAAAATGCACTGCCCCCTACACAGACATTGAAGCACACACAAAACATCCACAACCAACATGTGTGGGTATAGAACCCCTAACAGGTGTCTATATCACACGACAACATGAAGCTGTTATAGGATGCACCAAGGAGATCACCGGAGAGCTCCTTCCTCAAAGGTTTATTTCACAGTGAATGACATCAGCAGGATTGCCAAAGTAGGGTGTTTGAATTGTAGTGAGTGTGACTAGCCTAAAATGCATTGTTCCCTACACAGACATTGAAACACACACATAACATCCAGAACTGCCATGGGTGGGAATAGAACCCTACCAGAGTTCTATATCATACTACAGAAGTACGCAGTTATGGCATACACTACAGAGATTACTGGGCTACATTCTTCCCAGAGGTGTATTTCTAGGTGGATGACATCAGCAGCCTTACCAAAGTATAGCATTCAAATTGTATGTAGTGTGATTACCCTAAAATTCATTGCTCTCTACACAGTATCAGACAGACACACACACACACTTGCCATGTCTGGGATTAGAACACCTACCTAATTAATTTATCATACTACAGCAGTACACAGCTATAGGACACACCTCAGAGATTACTGGGCTACAATCTTCCCAGAGATGTATTTCTAGGTGGATGACATCAGAAGCCTTACCAAAGTACAGTATTTCAATTTTAGAGAGTGTGACTACCTTAAAAAGCATTGCTCTCTAGACAGACACACACACACACACACACACACATGGTTGCCAAGGCTAGGATTAGAACTCCTCCCTACCTATTTTATCTCACTATAGTAGTACACAGTTATGGCACGCACTACAGCAGTACACAGTTATGACACACACTATGGAGATTACTAGGGTGCAACCTTCCCAGAGTTGTATTTCTAGGTGGATGACATCAGCAGCCTTACCAAAGTAGAGCATTTCAATTGTTGGTAGTGTGACTACCCTAAAAACCATCACCCTCTACAGAGACAAACATATAGGTGCCAAGGCTGGGATTAGAAATTTTCCCTAACTATTTTATCACACTACAGCAGTACGCAGTTATGGCACGTGTTACAAAGATTACTGGAATACAGCCTTCACAGAGATGTAGTTCTTGGTGGATGACATCAGCAGTCTTACTAAAGTAGAGCATTTCAATTGTAAGGAGTGTGACTACCCTAAAAAGCATTGCTCTCCACACAGACAGCCACACACACAGGTGCTAAGGCAGGGATTAGAACTACTCCCTAACTAATTTATCACACTACAGCAGTACGCAGCTATGGCATGCGCTATGTAGATTACTGGGATACAACCTTCCCAGAGATGTATTTCTAGGTGGATGACATCAGCAGCCTTACCAAAGTAGAGCATTTCAATTGTAGGGAGTGCGACTACCCTAAAAAGCATTGCTCTCTACACAGATAGGAACACACAGACGCACAATTGTCATGTCCGGGATTTGAACTCCTATCTAACTATTTTATCACACTATTGCAGTATGAAGGTATGGGGCACACCATGGAGATTACTGGCCTACAACTCTCCCAAAGGTGTATTTCACAGTGGATGACCTCAGCAGGCTTGTGATAGCAGGACTAGGGGGAGGGCAGTGTGTACGCATGGGCCATAACCAATTCATCTAGAGGTTGACACGCCACATGCGGGCACACACAGGGTCATATTTCACAGCTGCTAGATGACTACGTCCTTGTACAGTCATGTTGTACAGCTAGCACATGCACCACATAGTCTGTAATGCTGACAGATACTGGTGGCTAGTATCTGCAGTGAGTGACATCTGAACCTCACGTGGTTGGGGCCCTTTGGCTGTGTGCTGGGTGGGACAGGCCTGGATGGCTCCTTGTCACAGTCTCCTTCTTCCACACATCTATGTACGTCTACCTTTGGCTTACTATAGCGTGTTGTCCTTACATATATGTCTGTATTCCTATCCACTGTGTGTGCAAGGCATGAGTGGTGCATACTGACAAGAGTCTGCACTAACAACTCAACAGCCAGATATGTCTGGTCCACTGATGTTTGCAGACATGGCCTTCATGTGTTTAAGTGTGTGAGCATGCCCAGTATGATGCTATAGAAAACTCGCAGGTACGGCCAGTGCAATGGCCCAAAACTCCTAAATGACGTGAACCGAGAAAAGGAGCCATCACAAATCGGTGTGAAAAAATATATTATAGCTCATACATAGTGTATTAAAAAATACACAAAAACATCATATTCACCAAATAAATCAGACCAGTTTCGGCAATGCTGCCTTCCTCAGTGAACAAAAACAGTACTGTTTTTGCCCAGTATGCCCATCTGTATTTAATGTGTGGATCGAGTCCAGGTAGTTTGTACGCAGTGCTGAACTTTGTGTTGTACACCAACAGGTAGCATCCTGTTTCTGCAGGGTATCCATTGGGCATTTAGCACTGACTGTTACTACATTTCTGCATAGGATGGGGTCTCACCTGACTATTTCTACATTTCTACACAGGCTTGGGGAGCACACCTGACTGTTACTACATTTCTACATAGGATGGGTGGCACACCTGACTTCTACATTTCTACACAGGATTGGCGGCACTCCTGACTGTTATTATGTTAGTACGTAGGGTGGGGGGGGGGGGCACACCTTTCTATTTCTACATTTCTACACAGGATTGGAGGGGCACACCTGACTGTTATTACGTTACTATGTAGGGTGGGAGGGCTCATCTGACTATTTCTATATTTCTACACAAGATTAAGGGGAGCACACCTGACTGTTACTACATTTCTAGGTAGGTTGGGGGGTGCACCTGACTATTTCTACATTTCTACACAGGACTGGGGGGCACACTTGACTGTTATTACATTACTATGTAGGGTGGGGTGGCACACCTGTCTATTTCTACATTTCTACACAGGTCTGGGGGGCACACCTGACTGTTATTACATTACTACGTAGGATGGGGGGGCACACCTGACACTTGTACACATTTGCTATGACTGTACTGGCATGTCAGGTACTCCATTTCATTCTGTATTCTTACCTATCATGCTGACTAGAGGCATACCAGTATACTACAGATCGTAGCTTTGGTTGCCCTACATATTAGTGGCTGACTTCCTACCCTTCAGAAGTAACATTCCACTGCCTGACCTGCTGTAGTCTGTCTGTGTAGGCCTGGGATGGAGGTTAACCATAGCCATCATTCAGGGGCCATAGCAGTGACTCTGTTTGGGTTTGTCTACACCTGTCCTACCAGCTGAGACTGTTGTTGGGTATGTGAACCACCCTGACTGGCATGTGCGAGTCATATGGACACACATGTCGCTCAGCACTTTTTCTGCAGTGGTTTTGTCACCCTGTGTAGTACTGGCTACTATAGTGACTCCTGTATGTGTTAGAGGTGTCATGGTGCCACTATGGGTGTCTATTGTCTGCTGCCATAACATTCAGCCACCCAAATTCCTTGCATGCTCACATCCATACCATAGATACAGGTAACAACACATTCTACTCCATTTGGCAATTGCTAGGTTGATTGACTTACCTTGAGGGTGCACCAGACCTGAGGATGGTGCTGGAGGATTTCCTATGTCGGATGCACATAGCACACTCCCTATACATGTTTGAGCACAGGTAGTCTCATGTTTGGCACCCCTTTTACTGTATGTGTGAGTCAGAGAGAGGTGTCATTCCCTGGGTCCCTACTATGTCAATGTATGTGCTATGCATTGTCTCTTTGCCACAGCCTCGGCATACTGGGCAACCTCCATCTGCCTATTGGGGCAGGCTCATGTTGGTCCTCCTCTGAGTCACTCTGTGCCTGTGCAGGCCTTTGCATTGGCGGGGGCTGTGTGGCCCTGCCCCATGCTGTTCCTGCTGCAGCTGTTTCCACAGGATCATATTGTGTAGCATGGCACATACCATAACAATTTGGGTACATGTAGCTTGTGAGTACTTCAAGGCTTCACCGGATGTGTCCAGACACCAGAACCATGACCTGAGCATCCCAAAACACACACTCTATTATAAGTCTGGTGTGTGCATGTGCCTCATTATGGCGTTCTTGTGCAGGTGTGTGTGCATTTCTGATGGGTGTCATCAGCCATAGCTCCAGTGCGTAACCAGCATCCACCACTAGGTGACCATAGGGGATGTCCCCATTGGTAAATCTCTGGTACAGCTGCATCAGATGCCATATGTGGGAATTGTCATAGCTTCCAGGGCAGACAGCACACACATTCAATATAATGCCCTGGGCATCACAGACGACCTGGCATTTAATGGAGGGGATGCCGCTGCGGTTAATGTAGGCCCTACCCTGATCACCAGGTGGTGCTTTGATGCATATGTGTGTGCAGTCTATAGCACCCACTACCTCAGCATATTCTGCTATTTGGTTTAAGAGATGCATATTGCTGGCCAACACCTCACAGGTGTTGGGGAAATATACGTGCTGACTGGCATTTGCTGACATAGCATCCAGCAACTAGTGGAATACTCTGTATGCTGATGCCTATGAGATTCCCATGATATCCCCAGAGCTTTGGGAGGTACCTGTGGCTAGTATTCCTAGGCCTACACATACCTTGGTATCCACTGGAATGGGTTCCCCTCGGTCAGTTGTCTGTGTCAGGTGTGGCCGGCACAGCTCAACAATTTGCTGTAGGAGGTCTCTGTCTACCCTATAGTGCTACACTATCTCCAGCTCATGTAGCCCCTGGTAGGTTACCCTGGGTCTGTACAATCTTCTCCATCTCCTCACTGTGGGTTGATCAGCAGCATTCACATCCTCACCACCCTCAGCCTCTTGCACATGTTGTTCTATGTTGCCTGCTGCAGCCCTTCTTATTTTGTAAGTTTGTTTGTTAAAATTTACCCGCTTGTATACACCGGTGGTGTAGAGTGTGGGAAAAACCAGTGCGGAAGGTGTTTGCATCGTTTATAGTAGTGTTCTCGGGTGGGCTGGTCTGCTACCTGTATAATTGGCTGATTTTGATACATTTCACCTGCCAGCTATGCTAGTTCTCCTTGGTTACCTTCCTACTGCTGTTTTCTCTTCCCATTGCCTTCCTGTTTAAGCACGGGTGAGCGCTGTGCAAACAGAGTGCACAACTGTGCACACTGCTGCTAATTTCTGGTTTAACTTTTATTTTCTGCCTTTAAAACCTGGTGCATGGTGTGAACACCCGCTTAGGCATTGTAAAGAGTGCTAGGCAGGTTTAGACACACCCCCTAGCTTAACTGTGCTAAGCAAGGAGCAAGCCCAAACCACAGGGCTCCAATCTGCTTATAGTATGCCTGACACAGCCCGCCATGATGTCACCTAACTCCCAGGCTTACACCAAGCTATTCCTACTCTTACACTGTTGGGACCTGACTCACATGCTGGGGAAAACTGTGATTCACTATCCTTCCCCTCATTTGCATAGGATTGCCTGCTAATGCATAGTTACATGTGTCACACTGAGCCTCCCCCCTTAGCAACCACTACTCACTGGCCATGTTGTCTTCTGCCTGCCATTGACTTGCATGGCAGAATGCTGATTTTAGTTAGAATGCTTAATTTAAGTTCATGTTGTTATTTTTCCCCCGATCCCATTTGTGTGCTGCTGCCCTACGCTTAAACAGCTGAGATCAGCTAAAAAAAATAAAAGTTGCTTTTTGTAATTTTTTTTACTGTTTGCAATAGAAATGGCCTTATACTTAGCCATTGGCATGCTTACTACATGATATGCAGCCTTTATTTGGAGCTGTCACAGCTCCGTTTTGGATTCTGCAGAAATGTACTCGCTTATTAACCGAGTACATTTCTGCAGGTAGCACTAGTCCTGCACGGATGGCTGCAAGCTTCCTGGATTGCAAAATCACCTCATTTGCATAGATTTCTTCTGCAAATGGGGTGATTTGCATACAAGGGCATAGTCTGTGCAGGATTAGTGCAGGAGTGCTCATACACTCTCCTCTCCTCCAGGCTGTTCCTGGATCGCACGGCAGAGATATTGCCTGCTTGAGCTCCTGCACCGATCTTGCATGCTGTGTAAGCTTTAGAGAATCCAGGGGATTGTGTTATAAAATGAATAAAACATTTTGGAAAAAATAGAAATGACTATGATGAAATAACAGTTTCAAATTTAAAGTTGATGTAAACAGTCACAACTCTGTCAAGGAATCTCTTGGGTCACAGTCAGTTTCATGAATAAAAGTCATGCCTCTATTTATTTAAGAATACTTTACATCGCATAGAGCATAAATAGATACCTTATAAACTATTGGATATTTCTACCTCTTCTGTTTTCGAGATCTCCTCTGTGTCATACGGCTTTGGCCTCTTCCTCTTTCTCCTCCTTGCCTGCTTCAAATCCTGTTGTTCAGTTGTCTCACCAGTAAAGAGGCATTTTTAAAAGTTGTGGAAAATCCACAGGATCCAGGGTCAGTGCTAAATTGGTGTATATTCTTCTATAGTTTCTACTTTGACTGGAGGAGAAGTGTGCACTTGAGGAACACTTTATCAGCTATTAGCTCTTTCTGAAATTTTTGGCAGCTGAAATGTAATTTTTGCAGTATATCTCATGTGACGTGTCAATCTGTATAAATGTTTTAGTCTTCATTTTTCCTGTATCCTGATCTGAGAAAGCATTTATGCAAAAGCTTGTTGTTAATGAATTTTTAATAATTAAAATGCCCTTTATGTTTATCTGAGCATCTTTTTGTTTTGTTTGATTTGTTCTTGTTTACTGGATAGGATATTTACCTGCTGGAGATCTCCATCTCTGTTTATTATCTGTTTCTGGAAGTGCTTGCCGAACATGGGGGGGTGTATATAAATGGTGACATTTTGCCATCATTGCTTTTACAGAGAGCAGTGAGTGACAATACTTTTCAACATAGTATCCCTAAGTTATTCATTTGTAAAGATAATCTACTAATAGAGGAAAGTTTTACAAGCTCCACTGACATGAGTACAACTAATCAAGATGAATTAGAATTTAAACATAATAAGGTGAAAGCATATAAAAAAATTCAGTAGTCATGCTTTAGTTTTGAAGCCTATTTATTACTTCATATTATTTCTTATGGGCTTTGCATCTTGCAGATGCCAACATATGGAAATTCTTATCGAACTTCTAAGGAAATGGCAGATGCTGAATATGAAATTTACAGTTTATTATTAAAATGTCGAGTTGAGATGTACCCGTATGAAAACTTCGAACCACAGATGTTCGAAGTTTCATCTTGGTGAACATGTCAATGTTCGAAAGTTTATATTAGCGAATGCAGTGTGCATTTGCTAATAAAAACTTTCAAAGAATTGTACAGAGATCGCAGTACAGTGTGGTTAGGGAAATTCATTCCTTTCCTCACTGTAGTGTGATCTCAGAGTTGGAATATATAGTTAGCAGGGGATGTGGGGGGGGGTGCAACCCCCACAGGGGGGGTGCAGGGCGGCTTGCCCCCCTGTAAAAATGTGATGTTAGGTATAGGAGGTCATGTAAAGTGAACTCCTATAGCTAACATCAGGCAATGTTTTTGAAAACAATGTCGAATCAGCTGAATTTGTTCAACTGATTCAACATTTAGCTTGTTCTATACTTTAAATTCCGAGGTTTACTTTCGATATGTGGGTCAGAAAATTATTCTGCCCTTCGACATATTGATAGTAAACCAAAATTTACCTGTGAATATATGAAATTGATGAATGATTTTTTTTTTGTTTTGAGCCAATGGAAAGGCAGCTTAAAGAAGACATTAATAAATCGCAGACTGAAATTGTTTAACTTGTTTTAACTCTTCCTTTTGTTAGTATATTTATATAGAAAATATCAATGAAAATCTTCCTATTAATAAAAGGTATCATTTAAATGTGAGCTGTAATACTAAGAGTGTAGCCTACCTTGCAATTTGTCAAGTACATAATACATTTTACATTAGTATAAATAATTGTAAGGTTATAGAATGCATCTGTGATATTTGCCTAGCACCGGAAGATGTGCAAAGGCAAATTTAGTACAGACACATTACTAATATGGGGTTAGAAATGGTGACCTTCTTACTGAAACTGAGAACACCGAGTACAAATGAATTAGTAGGCTGCGTGCAGATGTATACTCTAGACCCAGTGAAGCCATCAGCGTAAAAGCAGCACTTAAACTTTTACAGTATAAAAGCTAGATTCATATACATATGCAATGTTTACATATATACTTTTTTAGGCTGCTGTAATGTGATTTTTTTGAAGTATATGCCATGTGATTTTTAAGTATATGCCATGTGTCCTGTAAATTTGTACATATGTCTTAGCCTTACTTATTTCTGTTTTCTGACGTGAGAAAGCATCTATGCGAAAGCTTGAAGTTTGTTGTTGTTGAATTTTGAATAATTAAAATATACCTCATGTTTACATGAGCAGGTATTTTGTTTTTTGTTTGACTTTTAAACTGTCCATACATCTGCCTAGTTTCTTCAATGCTCTTTCATAGCAAGAATATTTAAAGGACTATTTATACTGAACATCTGATCTTGCTATTGGAGCAGTTCATATTTCATATGAGACTTCAGTATTCTTTCTTTGTGTTTCTAAGCCATGTCATATCTCACAGTTTCTCTTTTCTTCTGAAAGAATTGATTCTATTACTTCTGCTTGCTCTTCATTTGGAACCTCATCTTCAACATATCTGTCTTATAAGGATTTCTGGAATTCCTTTCCAGTTTTAAAGCTTCCTCATGAACAACACAGGATAATGATTTCTGGAATTCCTTTACAGTTTTAAAGCTTCCTCACGAACAAAACAGGATAAAGATTTCTGGAATTCCTTTCCAGTTTTAAAACTTCCTTGAGAGCAACACAGGATAAGGATTTCTTTTATTCCTTTCTAATTTTACAACTTCCTCGTGAACAACACAGGATAAGGATTTCTGGAATTCCTTTCCAATTTTAAAGCTTCCTCATGAACAACACAGGATAAGGATTTCTAGAATTCCTTTCCAGTTTTAAAGCTTCCTCATGAACAACACAGGATAAGGATTTCTGGAATTCCTTTCCAGTTTTACAGCTTCTGCGTGAACAACACAGGAGCTTAACCTGACTGCTTTACCAACTGCTTTAGCTTCAGGCTGTAAACTTCCTTAGGTCTTTGTAATATTACTTTAACTCCAAACTGTAAATCTACTAATTTGTCAGTTTTTATCAAGGTGATATCTCTGTCTCTGCAGATATCTCTTTGGCATTTTCTTAACTTTGTGTTGACTTTCAGGCATCAGTTATATAGTGAAAGTAGTTAATTTTCTTTTCAGCCCTTTTAAGTGTCAAGCTGGTAAGAGATGGTGTAGCTGCAATGCTATTTTCCTGCATTACAGAACTACAAGATAACAATCCTTATACCTTTCAATTCACTTCTTTCTCATGTGTGTTTTTCACTTTTTGGATAATTGCTTCCACTTGGCCATTAGACAAAAGATTATATTTACTGGATAATATATGTACAATTTCTCAGTCATATACTAATCTTTTGAATTCCTGACTTTTGCCTTGTGGGTAACTGTCAGATATGGCAGCATCATGGATCTCATTCATGTGCCAATCACACATGTATATGTTTGTTTAATAATAATCCACATGTATGAGATACATTGTTTTTGTAACATGGAACAAATCCATGTCCATTTAACTCTGTAGAGGACCTGGTACAGGGTGTAGATCAGTGTGTATATTGAACCCAGTCTGCCACTGTAGCTAGATAACACATGAATATAACTTACTGAGTATGTGCAAGATCAGCGCCATTTTGTACAGTCAGCCAGAGTGAATGCAGGCATGAATGGAGATGCTGATGTGAGTGTGTTTGAAGAAATGAGTCAGTCAGTTAGCTTAAGTACATGTACCAGTTACATTTCCTGATGTGATTATGTACAGTAAATATCTTGAACCCATACACCGCTTCATCATCTCTTTCAAATACACAAAAAAGTGACATGGTGTCAGAATGGGATCTGAAGTTGAGCAGCATACAAACAATAAGGCACAAAGTTAAAAGTGGAGAAATATACAGGAGAGATCTTGCAAACAGGTTAGCAGTCATTCAAAGGTACTTAATCTCATTTAATGATTTTTCAGTCACCAAATATGTGGTAAAGCATACAAAACATTCAAAATAATTACAGAGATAAAATATCTGAAATAGTGATGCTATGATGAAAGTATTCAAAATAATTACAGAAGTGTTCAAAGTAATTTCTAAAATGTTTAAAATGTACAGAAAATATAAAACAACTGGATTTCTTTGCAGTGTACTATGTTTTCACATTAACTAAAGCTATTCAAATTATCTGAATTGTCTGGAATATTTGCAGCATTAAAACTAAGCCATTTCAGAGAGAGTGTTGTGTTTTTGGGCAGAAATACAAAGCCATTTCAGAGAGACAAGTCCCTGGTCTATGTTTATATTTAAAATAATTTTGTTGTTATGGCAGACCTGGACCGCTGGTGTTTGTAACAATATTCAGAGAATTGGAAACTGTTTGGCCAAGAATATGATATTTTCATACAGGCTGCATTTTCTGATAAAGACATACATACGAAAGCAGTTATACTTAATTTAGCTGGCTCGGACGCCATTGAGAGGTGACGTTCATTTATGTATGCACCTGTTATGTATGCAGGGAAGGGGGATCCATCATACTGTGACACACGTTGAAATGCGGGAAGAACCTAGTGCTTAAAACATAAATTAAGTGAAATGTGTAACCCTCACATGAATATTACAATGGAAAGGCACATATTTTGCTCAAGAAATAAAAAGTCTGGTGAAAATATAGTAGCACATACTACTGACTTGAGAAATAAAACAAAAATATGCAGATTTGGTGATTTATAAGATGAGTTGCTAAAAGGTAGGCTTTTGTGTGGTGTTAATAATGATGCAGTGAAAAAGATTTTGCTTTGAAACAGTGATTTAACGTTAAGCAAAACCACAGAGATTTGTCAAATATATGAGCTTACAGAAAAGCACACAAATATGCTTATTTATGAGAAAAGCATGCATGCAGTATCTACCAGTGCAAATGTTGATAGTGTACAAAAGAAAGTTAAGATGACATGCATCTGGAGCATTTCTCCCCGGGCCTCCGCTGAAAACAGGCTCTGTGGAACCTAGTCGGACATTCCCGGTCAACAAATGTTAAATAAAATAAATAAAAATAAAAAATAAAAGATGACAAAGAGATATAAACAGAAGGGTGTGGCAGTACCCAACTTTAACTATAAACCGAACTGGACCACAGCCATGAAGTTAAACAAGAGAAGTACTTAGCTTTTGGGCAGCAATGTCACAAATGTAAGAAGTGGAATCATTTTAAAAGGCTTTGCAAATCTAAACTGGCACAATCTTTTATTAAAAGAAATCATCCGAAGAAGCAAGTAGATCAGATACAGAGCTGCGAACAAACTTTTTATGTTGATGGTGTCTATGTGATCAATGAAACTGTCAATGCAATAGACTATCAGTTAGCAGCAAAGAATGAAATATTTTGTGTTGTATGAATTAATGGGGAAACCTGTAGAGCTTAAAGTAGACACTGGATCTAACTGCAATGTTTTATCAGCACAAATGTTTGCCGAAGAATGAGCTGGTGAGAAACGTGATTCAGTAAATTGGGCAAAACTAGTTGCTTATGGTGGTGAAGGCATTAAAACTGATGGTGCAGTAATTATTTCATGCCATTCAGCTGGGAACAGCTATGACTTGCAGTTTGTTGTAGTCAAAAGACACATGCAGTCACTGTTAGGCCTTAAAAACAGTTGAGAATGGGACTGATTTCATTTAATAAAGCAGTCGACCATCTAAGCACTAGCCACGACAATAGTTTTACACAGACCATTTTTGTGAATATGCTGATATTTTCAGAGGCGAACTTGGAAAACTCCCAGTCACATATTCTATGAAGTTAAACCATGAATTAAGTCCGGTTGTCAGACCAGCACAGAAGATTCCAGTAGCAATGCAGAGCAAAGTTAATGCAGCACTAGACAAAATGGTGAATTTGGGTGTACATACTCTAGTAGAAGAATCAACTGAATGGGTGTCATCCATGGTCATATCTCATAAGGAAAGCTCTGATGATATTCAAATATGTATTGATCCAAGAGGCTTAAAGCACTTAAATGTCCTCATCATCCAATACACGCAGTGGAAGAAGTAGTAGCTCTCATGCCAAATGCCACTATTTTTTCAGTCTTAGATGCAAAAAGTTCCTTTTGGCAAATTTTACTGGATCACAAATCTTCATCATTAACCACTTTCAGTACACTTTTGTTGGATATAGATTTTTGAGAATGCTATTTGGGATACATTCTGGTAGTGAAATCTTTCAATGTGCGATAGAACAAATTTTCGTTGGTTATCCATGTGTTATCATAGTAGACAACATTATTGTAGGGGGCAATGGTGAAGATTTACATGATGGAAACCTAAGGAAGGTTCTAGACTGTGCATGTGAAGTCGATCTTAAACTGAATCCTCAGAAATGTAAATTTAAACTGAAAGAAGTTACTTATGTTGGTCATTTGTTTACCAGTTCTGGCTTACAACCAGATCTGTTTAAACAAGCAGCAATTCTTGAAATGCTAGTTCCATAAAATGTCACCTCTTTACAATGTTTTCTTGGTATGGTCAACTATTTAGTGAAGTTCATCCCAGACTTGAGTGCCGTGAGTTGACACACAAAAATGTAAACTGGTCCTGGTTGGGACAACACCAAAGAGCATTTGATATTCTGAAGCAGAAAATTGCCAGTCCACCCACAATGAGATGTTATGTTGTTTACAAACCTGTAACTCTTTCCCGTGATGTGTCAAAGCATGGTCTTGGTGCAACATATCTTCAAGAAGGCATACCGATTGCTTGTGCATCCAGAACTTTAAGGCAAACAGAGATGAATTATACACAAATAGAGAGAGAGCTTTTGGCAGTAGAGTTTGCATGTTGGAAGTTCAATGATTATATTTATAGTAGACCTATCCAAATAGAGACTGATCACCAACCTCTAGTAACAATTTTGAAAAAGCCAATACATACAGCCCCAGCACGTCTGCAACACATGATGTTAAAATTACAAAAGTCCAATTTCAATATAATCTATACAAAAGGCAAATACTTATACCTTGCAGATGCTTTGTCATGAGCATCCAGATAATCAACAGAGCAACATGAAAACAAGAAAGCAAAGTTTGAAGTCATGGAAGTCAGACATTTTTTGTCATCACATCTTGATGAGCTCAGGAATCACACAGCCTCAGACCCAATTCTCCAGAAGATGAAAAATGTTATCAATCAAGGAAGGTCAACATGACAAATTAGTTTACCACTTGACATACAGCAGTTTTTTCCTTATGAAGATGAGCTCATGATGGAAGATGGAATCATCATGAAAGGTCCAAAACTGGTAATTCGAAAGAATTACAACAGGAATATATCAACATTTTGCATCATGGTCACTGGGATACTGATTCAACCAAAAGAAGGGAAAAAGGCATTTTATTTTGGCCCTCTATGTCAAAAGATATAGAGAAGGAAACTCTAGCATGTTCAGTTTGTAATAGCACAAAAGCACACCAACAAAAAGAACCAATTCAGTTAAACCAGACTTCTGAATTACTATGGTCAATGGTTGCTTGGTGTTAGTAGACTCTTATTTGAATTGGTTTGAAATTGACCTTCATCCTAACTTAATGTCCTGCACAGTCATTACTAAGTTCAAGAGACATTTTTGTGTCCATGGTAGTCCAGCACAAAGTAATGGTGCACAGTTTACAAGTCAGCAGTTTAAGAAATTTGCTGAGTCTTAGGACTTTGTCCATGTTAGTAGTCCTGAGTATCCACAGTCCAATGGATTAGCTGAGTGTGCAGTTCAAAGTGTAAAATGTTTGCTGGAGAAATCTAAGAGAGATGGTACCAATGTTTTCCTTAACTTACTCAATCTCAGAAACATTCCTCAAGATAATTTGCTTGGTTTACCTGCTCAAAGATTAATGTCCAGACAGATGAGAACAACTCTTCTGATAAGTAAACAATTGTTAGTACCAAATGTGAAGAACAACAAAATGGTCAAGGCTCAGCGTTTCAAAAAATGTCAGTCACAAAAGTTGTACTGCAACAAGTCCAGCAAACCTCTTAGACCATTAAGACAAGGAGAAGTTTTGAGAATGCAAACATCTAAAGGACATGGTATCATCAAAAATCTTTGTGAAGAGCTATGATCTTACATCATACAATCTGAAGGTGTAGATTTCAGAAGGAATCAAAGACATATAATTCAAGTCTCCGAACCAGTGATGCAGCAGATTGCCTGTGCCAGAGACTCTATTTCTCAGAGCGACTCTACACCTGTTTGAATTCCAGAGGACAGTGTACTTTCTTCAAGAAATCCTGAAGTTTCAATTGAGAAAGAATCCCCAGAGACTACCCCTGTTGCTAAACCCAGTCATAATTAATATGTGAATGGGTACAATTTCCAGACCCAATCCAAAATACACTGTGACTTGGATTTGAACTCATTTGTGGTTGAAATGTTGATGTGATATCTAGCACGTAAAATATTTTGTTCTGTTATTGCATGTCAAACAAATTAAAGAGGGAGGATAAAGATCAGTGTGTACATTAAATCTAGTTAGCCACTGTAGCTAGATAGCATGTACAAATAAGTTACTGAGCACATGCAAGAACAGTGCCATTTTGTGTAGTCAGCCAGAGTGAATGCAGGCATGAATGGAGATGCACATGTGAGTGTGTTTGAAGTAATGAGTCAGTTAGCTTAAATACATGTTCCAATTGCAGTTCCTGATGTGTTTCTGTACAATAAATATCTTGAATCCAGACACAGCTTGATTGTCTCTTTTGAGTACATGAGACAAGTGACACAGGGTACGTCAACACCTCTTGCTTTGAATTGTTGAGATGGTAAACGTAGATGCCACTGCTGACATTTATTATATTTCAGTCAATATGCCTGCTTAGTGTACAAAAGCTCGCTTTTGTACTTTAATCTTCTTAGATGTGATTCATGCATCCTTTTAAGCATTTATCTTCTCAGTTGACTGGAAAATATTATTTATGTTGCCAATTATCATGAAGCCTTGAACATAGTGGATATTTTCTTTGTAAGAAAAGTAAGATAGATTAAAAATTAATTTTGCTTAGGCAAGCTTTTTAATTGAATATCTTTCAGTAACTACATTTTTCAGTCAATATGGGTACATCTCTAGATTTATTACTGATGTCTGGGGACCCCTCAAAAATGCTGGTTCTACTTCTAACTGCTATTTAAGCTTTTCCGGAAACTTTTCGATGTGAAGTTCCCTGACTGGTCTATATTTTACTTTTGGGTCATATTTCATTAGATTTAGTAATAGCATCTGCAATCTCACTTGATTCTTATACAAACATTTTGACTATGCCTTGGAAGAGTCTGTATTCACTTGAAATACTTAACATCAATATACTATTTGAATTGTTCTTTTTCTATACAATACATTTTTGTGCATCTATAAGTACTTTTGACCCACAGACAATATGTTCTGTTATAAGGGCATAACTCATATATAATAAAGAACTCTAACTACCTTCAACATAATTTTTAAATTCACTTCAGAGAAGTGTAACACTGTTTAATTTACAGCCAGTTTCTTAAGTACTTTAAAATTATTTTTCTGTTCACAGCTCCATTCTCAGGATACATCTCATACTGTCAGATTATATTGAGGCATAGTTCTCAGACATATTTGTCAGATGTTGCATAATTTCTAGGAAACTCTGCAGTGCCTGTTTATCTTCTGGCTTTGGTATGTATTCAGCTGATCTTTTTCTGAATCAGGGATAATATAGTTTTTCAATGGATGAATGCCAATAAATTTCAGTTTTACCACTTTTATTTTACATTTCCACTTACTTACGTGGAAGTTATGCCGACTTAATTTATTTAGCAGCTGTATTTGTTTCATTGTCTTGCTATGTTCCTCTTATATATGAGACCCCATTTGCAAAATCTTCAGATAGATTTGTACCACAGCAGATTCGAAGCATTACTTTTCCTGTGTAATAGCACTTTGGGATACCTCTTGTGCTCTCAGATTAATAAAAAGAAAACTGAGAAATATCTCTCTTCCTAATGACACATAAAATGTATACAATTTGGAGGCTGCTTCATCTGCTAGAATCTTCAGTTCATATATAGTCCTAAAAAGAACTTTCCATTTAGCCTACACCACACCACCTCTTCAGCTGTAATCAGCGGGTAATTTTATCTTTTAGTATTTACATTTCACTCTTATGGATCAATACACATACAAATATAAATCATGTCTTTGTTTACAACAGTGAGGCTACTGCTTACTCATTTTGTAGGTACTAATTGCTTCTAAATGACATCTAAGCTTTTACTTCACTTTAATTATTTTCCTTTTACTATTGGACCATGCATCCCTGATGTAGCATTTGGTTTTAATTGTATGCAATATTTTTTCTGACAAACAGACTAGACCTGTAAATAAATCAGGATAGTCCTGTAGGATATCCTTGCTATGCTACATTTGTGCAGAGTAACTGAATGGCTGATGCAATACACTTCCACTGTGAATTTATGTTACCATTTTTTTCTCAAAAGGTAAATAATACAACATTCTAGGAGAATAAGGTTCTTGAGTGATGTGGTCTAAAATAATGTTTCAGTTTTCTGTTTTAACTTTACATCAACAGTTTTTGACCCAACAGTAAAAGTAGCCAGAATATGCAAGCAATGTGCACATACAGTATTTCTCTGTATAGTGCCTTCTAACTCTATACTTCAGAAGTATCCTATGGCAAAATTGTATGCTCTGTACCTCTATCTACTTTAAATACTACAATTTTGTTTTAAGTCTTACCCCTTCTTTTAAACAGTCTCTAGCTTGCTTCCTTGTTTCTATGTATCCACGTTATTTCATGTTTCAGTGTATCAAATTGTTTCCCTTCTGAGGCTTAGCTTGTAAGTAAAATGCTTGGGGAAATGTCAGTGAAAAGGGTTGAACTTCCCTCACAGTTGTGTTTTTAGTCTGGCAGTTAGCACACCATATTAAGGTAATGACCTGCTAACAAGCTACCTCTTGTGTTACAGGGTTTGATCCTCTCAGCCTTTATGTGATGGCTGTGTGTCCTTGAACTTAACCAGAGAGTACTTTGGGACAACTGGGAATTGAGGCTAAGCTTCTTAATGGTCTCTTAGACTGTATGCCTAGTAACTATGACTGAACATATGATTAGCTGTCTTAAAAGTATAGTAAGTACTTCCCAACAGGCAGAAATGGCTGAGTTGGGAGATTTTTAAACTGAAGGTCAAAAGGTCCCCGTTTCAATCCTGGGTTTCAGCCTACGGAATAAGTTACTAATAAAAGTAAAACAGACTGCTACTTTGGCTACCTTTAAGGCTAGTCTTGATGGATTGATAGATAGAAACGAATTTAAACCCGAGTTATAATGTACTGTCTTGCTGGATTTGGGAAGTGAGCGCTGTTAAGTGCTTGAAAAGAGTGGTAAGAACATCTAAGTCT